>NW_027103472.1:703148-814193 GCF_902728285.1 Clytia hemisphaerica
GGCCATTTAAAAAAAAGTATTAATCAAGAAGCCCGAACATGTTCGGGCCATGCCGTGGGTCGTATTGATAGTTGATCGATTAACTATTTGATCGATGATTAATCAATTTTTGATCGATATGTATGTAATCGATCAAAAGAAGCTGTGATCGATGTTGATCGATTTTTAATCGATACTTAATTTAATCGAAGTATAATCGATCTATAATCGATAAACAATCGATGACAAAATTAATCGATAAATAATCGAGCTTTGAAAAAATCTTGAGTATCGATTACCTATCGATTCTATCGGTTAATCGATATCTAATCCATCGATTACTTATCGATTATTTATCGATTACTCAAGATTATCGATTATATCGAATAACTACGCCTGGACAAAAGAGACTTAACTCGATGTTACAATCTAATTATTGAAAGTTTGTCTCGGCCTTTCTATAGACATACGTTCTCTGATTACGCAATTTTCATATTGACATTTTCGAGGCATTTTGATGTATATAACTGACTAATCGAACTTTACCGGAATTTCTTGATTCTATGACTGTTCGATTTGGTTCGGTACGGTAATCAAACATATTGTTTGATTAAGTTCGATTGAGTTCGATTTATAGTTCTGTAATCAAACAGTTCGATTGACATCGCCTGGTGGTAAAAAAAAGGAAAAACAAAAAAGCTTTTCTGTTTCCTTGAAATCTGACAATTTAATACCTTGGAATACAATTGGGTGCTGCTGTTTCTACATCATATTCTGTAAATAATTTCATAGATTGTATTGGTTTGCTGGCCGAATGGTGGATGTTAGCATCCGAATTTTGGATGGCTTTTTGCCTTCCTCCTCCTGAACTGGCCGCCATCTTGACTGGTGTCGGGTAGATTGTAAATGACTACCAAGGGGAAAATTTTTTCAAACTGCGGAAACGTTTAGACGGGGGTATGGTGGTTCCATTTAGACGGGGGTTCTGTTATTATCAGTTAGGTAGGGTCAGATAGATAGATAGATAGATAGATAAATATATTTACCGGTTTATACTTTACTGTTGAATATATACAGGGTTGCTAGTAACGGCTTGTCACTGTGCCGGGTGCATACTCGGCGCCTTGGGCTCCGCAGGGTTGCTAGTAACGGCTCGAATTTCAGTCAGGTTAAAAAAGGGGTACTTTTACCCATATTACAATAACATTACCCCCGTCTTTTTTGTCATTCTATAAGTATTTACAAATTTTGTGTTCTGCTGAGTGAGTGTGGCGCAACGGATAGCGCGCTGGGTTTCTGTTCAGAGATTCTTTCATTTGGTGGGTTCGAATCCGAGGCCCGGAATTCCCGAGTTATTTTTTCCGAGTTAAAAAAAACCGAGTTAAAACTAGTGTATATGTATAAGAATTGCGAAGCGATCCAGGCAAGTCACTCGATTCGCAAGTTGCAAGCAAAATATTTATAGGGTCACACACTAGAAATTGCAAGTTAAAATAGATTCATAGTCAATTCGTAAATGTAAACCCCGCGAAACCCCGACAACTGCTCAGGTTCAGGAAGACCGAGCCTCTTTAGAGATACACTCAAACACTTCAGGTGTACAAACTTACGACGTTTACTTCTACGGATTTGAGGAAAATTAAATGGTTTTTTTCATGAATCGTTGTGAAAAGTTAAATAATCATTTGTCCGCCCTGAGCCTTGAGTATTTTTATTTCTTAGTTTTTGTTTAGACTCGTTTTACTTCCGGTTTCGAACTCTTTGCGTTCAAAATCGAACTTTCAAATCTTTCTAATTAATTTTAAATTTCGACAGATTTCGAACGTTCGAATAAAAATAACATTCGAAAACTTTTTACCTAACATAAACACCCCTGTGTCATAGACCCGCTGGAAAACTTGGCAAAAATTTCGTCCCGGGATAGTCTAGCAAGCTAGACGACTAATTTAAACATAGTAGAAATAAAGCAAAAAGTAATGAATGGAACAATTTTAGTCGTCTAGAAACCTTTGTGCACTAACTCCAAACAAAAGAAAAGTGTCAACATTGCAATTATAACTTTTTCCTGCTCAAAATAATTCTTGAGAAAAAAAAATATGTGTGGATTTGTGTATTGAAACTTTTTCATTTGAGTTGATTTCGTTTTGAGAGTTTGTTGTTGCTTGATAAATTGTTTTCTCGCTACGCAAGTTTCTGCGTAGCTAGCCCCTGTATCTATAAGGCTGGAACACCGGATTCTTCCAGTCGTTTATACAAACTAAATCCCGTATTATTATTATTAGTATTGGTATTATTAGTATTACACGCATTATAAACGACTCCAGTCTAGTCCCGGGAGGGAAAATATCTCTCTAGCCTCTTCAAAAGGTCTTCCTTGCAAAGAGCCCAGAGAATCAAAAAAAGTTAAACAAACTTTAAACATCACTCGGTTTATTGAGACAGAGATGTGAAATACAGAAGATTTCAAGACTAGAATTTAATAGAAATAAGTTGACTTATGTAGTTTCAAAATTCAATAACCATATTAATTAGGAATATTGTATCATTACATTGCATCGTAAATTCTGAAAAATTTAACAAAGTTCTAAAATTATATCTAAACTATTAGCGCTGTAAAATCCTGAAATAAAAATAAAGAAAAACCAAATAAAAAAAACTGAGATATAGAAAGTATTCTTCAACGATTCTACTAAGAAGTAAAACCTCTAAATTTTACTGGCTGTGATTTTTTTCAAAGTTGGGAAACTCTTAGCTTAAGTTTGCTGTGAAGACAGTCTTTTACCCTCTTACTCGAGTTGTTGACAAACAGGAGCAAACTCTTCACATAAAAAGTAAAAAATCTGTGACTTTTTTCTCGGCTAGCAGTAGCACAGGAATTTAAAACAGTTAAAATGCATCCATAAACATGAAATGTCATGTTTTGTCGTTGTATTTCGACATTTTACAAGTCATTACCATTAATTACCATTACCAACAATAAAATCTTTTAAAATACAATCACATGTCAATGTTCTATTTCTCTGACCACCAATGCGTATTCCCAGTATTCATAAACAACAAACAACAACCAAAGATCCCACATCATCGAGGGTCGGTCAAGCCAAAATTTCATAAACAACGACAAACAAACATTTCTCCTTCCACTGAATAAGGGGAGGAATAAATTCTTCCAGGTTAGCCATATCCAAAAGCGCAAGGTATTTTTGTTCCCATCAATTCAAAATATACAAAAAGTCCAGCATTTCAACATACTACCAAGATTCAGTCTAAACCAAAAGGAATGGCTTTCCCATCATATGTATACAGTTCATTTCTTCAGCTTAGATCCTCTTCTTGCAATGAAGCAACAACTCTGTTGAGCCTTGCATGTCGATGAAAGAATAAAAGTTCCATCTTCTTTCTTCTCATTCCGCAAGTTCAGCTGCTTTCTTCGTTTCTTTTCATCAAGCACCATCTCTTTTCAAAACACCAATTTCTCTTTTCAAAACAATGTTGTTTTTAGTCAACATTCGAATTTGGAAAAGTTCGAAAGCCCTTCGAAAGTCTTTGCACGAGTCAATGCAATGACTTCTTGAAAAATGAGCGCCATTTGAACGCTTCCAGCCCGCGCTGATTTTCCGACCTCTTCTTTAGATTTCCTAATATAAACCTTAAGGAGATAAAAACAAGGCTTATCTAGTACCGGTAACCGCGTGTATTATCTCCGTAGCTTTTAAGAATTGGTATATCTAAACGCACGAGGCGACACTTTTTGAAAAAAACGAATTTAACCATCCGTAATTCCAGGTCTCTCCGCCGCGATTCTAGGTTTGATCTAAAGAAGGGCGGACGGCTTTCTCAATCATTTCTGCGTTTGAAAGATTGGATATATATAGTAATTTTTCATTTGCGCTCCCCAGCGTAGGTGAGATTTAAAGGTACATATACACGATAGCAAAACTGCTTCGCTCATGTATATTCGCTTCGCAAAAAAACCGAGTTATCCCGAGTTATGACGTCATTTTTGGAATTTAGTGACGTCATTTTTCATTTTTTAACTCGGGAATTTATGCTTCCTTTAACTTTCCGAGTTATTTTCCATTTTTTAACTCGGGAATTTTTACTTCCTTTAACTTTCCGAGTTATTTTTTTTTTTTTTTTTTCATTTTTTAACTCGGGAAATTTTTTTCTTCCTTTAGCTTTCCGAGTTATTTTTGAATTTTCAACTCGGGAATTTTTGCTTCCTTTAGCTTTCCGAGTTATTTTTGAATTTTCAACTCGGGAATTTTTGCTTCCTTTAGCTTTCCGAGTTATTTTTCTTCATAAAAAAACACCAGCTTTGATCTATTGATCCCATACCAACCTAAATCAAAGACATAACCATCCATTACCAACTAGAAAAACCTTAACCTGCTTAATATAATGAAAAATCAACAAACAAGTGAATAATTGAAAAGCAAGAACTGAAGTTAAAACCTGCTAGATAAACAAAGTGTAAGCCTTTCAAAAATATTACAGCATAAATGCTGTGTAAATCTCAAAAAATACAGCAGGTAAGTGATGAGATAAAGCTATTTCAAAATTTATATTTCCTCCCTATTTCATTTTTGAATCAATTATTTCACAGACTATTCGTAGATTTTTATGAGAGATGTTAAAAAATAAATAAATAAAACTGTCCAGAGTGCACACACTCACCAAATCAACTTACAGAGAAACATTCGAAAGTTTCCCGCGCGTGTGACCTTTGCAAAACATTCGAATTATGAATCGAATCTTTTTGTGTCATAAGGCTCTAATTAGACTTGCGGTTAAAAAACGTTCCGGGGGTCAAATACGCTACTTTTTCAAAGTGGAAAGTCTTTAAATGTTTACCTGAGGGTATATTGTTATTCGAATGTTTGCCTCCGTCTTTTTATAAAAACAATTCGAACGTCAAACCCCATTCTGCGCAATGTGAAGTGAAAGATACTGGACACTTGTTCGAAACTGAAAAACGTGCGATGCAAAAATAAGAAGAGAAAACGTGTTGTGTTCATTTCATAATCTTGACTTAAAGTTTGTCGCCATTGCGCCATAAAGTTTGCCATGTCGATTGAAAAGAAATTTATAGAGAGATGAAAAATAACTCGGAAAGCTAAAGGAAGCAAAAATTCCCGAGTTAAAAAATGAAAAATAACTCGGAAAGTTAAAGGAAGCAAAAATTCCCGAGTTAAAAAATGGAAAATAACTCGGAATGTTAAAGGAAGCAAAAATTCCCGAGTTAAAAAATGAAAAATAACTCGGAAAGTTAAAGGAAGCAAAAATTCCCGAGTTAAAAAATGAAAAATGAGGTCACTAAATTCCAAAAATGACGTCATAACTCGGGATAACTCGGTTTTTTTTAACTCGGTTTTTTTAACTCGGAAAAAATAACTCGGGAATTCCGGGCCTCTTCGAATCCCGCTCGGGTCGATAATTGGAGAAAGTTTGAAATATAGAAAAGTTAGTAGAAATCATCAGAAAACAAGTCTCAGAAAGTCAGAAAATAGAAAAGACGAAGAGATAGAATGGAAGATAGGAAGTAGAGAAAGTAGAAAAAATCCTGGAGAGTAATTTACAATCTACCCACGACCATCTTGACCATTGAGTTTCAAGCCGAAGGCTAGAGGTCAATCTCCTTGGTAGGATTTGAAGCCAACAAATCCTACCAAAGCTGCGCGGCCTTGAGCGACCCGCCTGGTTTTTACACAAATGACAGATTGAAACTAAAATTTACTGCTTAATTTCGAAAAATATATCACTCGAAAACAAAGGAATTGCTAGATTCAATCCGTCATCAAAAATACGGCGCATATTTTAAGGCTTCAATTTTTCTTGCCTGAGAAAGGTTAGAGATTGACCTCTAGCCCTTCGGGCTTGAAACTCAATGATCTTGACTTTGTTTAATGCTAAAAATCATCGCCTTCGGGTACATTCTGATTTTCGATTTGAGCAAAAAGTTTTGCCATGCCACCGCTATGGTGAAAAATGCCACCGCGCGTAAAATTGGCTTTTGTTTCCGATCAAGTCGAATCAAATGTGTAACTAATTTAGCAATTTTTTGCCTTTTTGGGCCAATTTCCGAGGTATAGGTGCACCTTGTCCAAACCAAAATTTTATCAGGTACATACTTTCTTCCAGTGTGGAATTTAGGTTAGTATTTCCGAATTTTTCCTCGAGTGCACCCTGCCTTGCCATACTCTGCAAATTGGATAAAAACTAAATTGTTGCATTTGAATAATCATTATCTTGTTCTTCTAATGTTCTAGTGTCTCCAGAAAAGCAGTTCGGAATGTTACACTTAACCTCTTTTAATAGTACCTTATATACCAAAATTAGAGCACCGAATCGAAAAGTTTCTAAAACATGGACACTTCTAATTAGCGGACACTAACCCTATTCCCCGATGGTGTCTGCTGTATGTCTTTCTTACAAATTTATTCCGGAATTTTTGGAAATTATTTAAAGTGAATTTAATTAAATCCAATTCAAGTCGACTTTCCGACATCAGTCACTGCTAGTCACGTCGTGGATGTTGAACCCAAGATTTAACTCTTCAATTTCCGAAAAAAAATATTTTTGTTTTTGTTTTTAGACCTGGTGAAAGCTTTTGACAGAGTGCCTAGAGACTTACTATGGCGTATCCTTGATTGTTTTGTTCAAACTCGTTTCTATCTTAAAATCTTCACAATAACATTAATATCAAATCATGGAGGTATAAAGAAACAGGAGAAGTATGCTATTGTAACCAAGCTCGCCCTACGATTAAAAAAGTTACGATGTATGCATGCTCATAATCTCATATATCGTGCATTTTTAATGAGCTCTTTTATCCATAAGTGAAATCTTATTGGCTCATTTAAGCTTTAGAAATTAGATGATGAGACGAGATTCATTGTTTCTGACATCAGTGTAAGAAAATATTTGGACACATTCAACTCCTGTTTTTCTTTATACCTCTATGGTCAAATTTACAGTTGACGACATAACCCGTAACCTGAACTGTGTAATTGGTGTCAAACTAGGTGATGTTCTCAGTCCCGTTCTATTCACCTTTTTCATTGCCGCCGTAATGATCACCTGGAGAATAAGCATTGACCGCCCGTTATGTGTTTTCCGTACCAAAAATGACTTTGTTCTGACAGGGAGAAAACCTACCACCAAAGGTGATGATTTTCCGTTCGACGATTCTGAATATGCTGACGATACAGCAGTATTATTCGAATCCAGAGATGATGTTGAAACCTTCTGTCCGTTGCTCATAAAGCATTTTCAGAGGTTCGGAATGGAAGTGCATGTCGGCAATGTACGAAACCCAAACAAGCCTTCGAAAACTGAAATTCTGTTTGTTGGAGCACCAAGGTCGGTCTACACAACCCCTGAATCTTTTGATAACACAAATCTTGAGCCCATTTGCCTAGATGACAGCTGTTTCTTACCAATCGTCGATCAGTTTTGCTATCTTGGCACAATACTCTCGAGGAACAATCTGATGAAGCGGGTTTACGTAAGAGTATCCTGTCCAACTCACACATCTCTCTATCCGTCAAAAGTTCTGTTTTAGTAGGGGGCCAAGCCTGGAGTTCCGTGACATCTTTTCTATACGACCTAGCCATTTTTAGTGTATTCCAAAGAACAGTATATTACAAGATATTTTTGAGAGGGAGGACGCGGATTAGGCCCGGGAAAACTTTTTATGACCAAAATAGTGACGCCATAGGCAAAACTGCAATGCAAGGGAAAATAAGGGGTAGAGAAATAGCTTATTTTAAAAAGTCAAAATAAACGAAAATGATTGGTACCATCTGATAGAGCATGAAATTCTGAGCAAAAAACTGTTTTACAACAACTCTCTGGCTAAAACACACAAAAGAATACAGCCGCTTTAAGACCCACTAACTGTCAGCTCTAGCTGTGATTTGACGTCAAATCTTGTCTTGATCGTACTGACGTCGGTATGTTTTGAACTTACGAAGGGCTTTTGGGGTATCTTCTGCAAATATTATTTTGATGAAAAGCGGGAACATCATAGCAAAATAGCGAGATTATGCGTCGGATAAATTCTACAGCTACGGTTGCGGGGCTGCCCATACGGGTCGTCACCAAAGGCGACATTTCGTTGTCTACTTTGCTCAGTACGGGGAAAACACCAAAACATCGTATAAGCAAAGTCGACATAATGCCGTACGTCAAACATCGAACTTGCTTTCACCCGCCATAACTTGCCTTACTCGCTATTTTCCTCGCCGCTTCTAAAAATCGGCTTAATTTAAATTTTTGATCCAGCACTTTCCGTAACAATCTCGTTGAATACTTCTTTTAAGCTATATGCGAGAGTTAAGGAACGATGGGAAGCGGTGGAAAAATCAGGAAATAGGTTTTGGACCTTTCCTTAACTCACCCGAGAATAAGCTAAAAACCAATGGAAATTTGTAAACGGGTTTTTTTGCCGAAAAGAGTTTACAGCCGCGGGGTAGTGAGCTTGACAGTCTTGACATGGTTAGCTATTTTTATGATTTTGGATGTTTTTATAGATGTTTTTACTTAAATTAGCCATTTTTAGGTACCCGAGAGCACCATTGCAAAATTTAATATTTAATTATTTTATGGGGCCATTAAGCAGTGGTAATTAACAGAGAGAGTTAATTTGCTCACTGTTTATATTTTCAGTACTTTCAACATAAATTTTAATCGACTAAATCGATTTTGAAGTTTTATTATACTGGGTGACCCATGAAAAAGTATAAGAGTTTGGAGGGTAACTAAGGATACTGTCTTTTTTGACGTTTTTTAACTGTTTTTATAATGACTTTTGACTTTATACTTCCATATCTCGATAACTACTTTTCCAAAATTAAAAAATGATACATCAACATTTAAGTTTGTCTTTCCTCTTTACCACGAAAAGAGAATTTAGTTAAAATTCAATTTTTTTCGGACACAGTTACCACAGTTTTTCGGACACAGTCGATCAGCTTATAACTTTGTTTGATATCTTTGGACTGAATGATTATTTTTGAAATATTTTTTCCCAGTGATAACGTTCGATGATCAAGAATTCACTTCAGTGAAAATGATAGTTATAGCACTTTTCTACTAGATCTTCATTTTTTCTTTTTCATTTTCATCTTCATTTTTAGATTTTTTTTTAAATATTTTTTTATTTCAAACTTTTCCACTCACTAATATCTTTCCGATGATACCAAATTTATAAAGATTGAAGAATTCCTTCAAAAGTTATAGGTAAAAGAAAAAAGAGTGCACACTTATTGTGAATAGACTTTAAAACATAAAGCGCAATAATAAATAGTAAGGAAAATTTGAAATGAAATTATTTGATAAAATAATCAAGCCTTTCTTCATGTGCAGGTGTTTTTAACTTTAACACTGACAATATCAATTTTTAATGAAGAGCTATATGGAGGACCCCTTATTCGAGAGAGACCAAAAATTATTAATAATTGGATTTAAATGAAAATTTCAATATTAAAAAATCAAAATTATATTGCGAAATTAGAAATTAGCATATATATTGAGTTAACTTATGTTCAGCTCAAGAGGGAGATTCAAGCTGTTTATTTTCTCTACATTTCTATATACCAAAATTAGATTTGAAAATTTTTGAAAAAACACGGACATATTTTTTGAATAGAAAATAAACCGGTTTCTTCATTGTAACCAGGAATGGCAATTACGCATATTTATGAAGTATGTTACGGTATCACGGGACTTTTCCAGTTCATCGTTCACGCCCTCATCTTAATATTCTTATTATCTGTTCCACAACTTCGCCATAAGAAATCCAACCAGCTTTTAATCAATATAAATATAGGGCATGCTTTAACTGGAATCACGCTATTCGCAATGATTTTCATAAAATCCAATGCACTGACTTACATCAACTATTCTGGATACGCACAAGGGAATATGGCTCTGGTAATGCTAACTATAGATCGTTGTTTTATGATTCGGTGGCCATTTCGGTACCAGACACTTCCAGATCTCTTTCACTGGATGTTAATGCTTTCAAGTCCTCTGGTTGCAGGTGTGATTCTAATTAATGGTGTTATTTTGTTTCCACACAAAGCATCTGATGATAATGTAATTTACATGAGTCTATTTGTTTACGTAATGATAGTTGTCATGGTAACTCTCTTAGCAACAAACACGTTGGTTTATACGGCTGTTTTAAAACAGAAACGGTTGATTAAAAATACTCTAGTCTTAATGAACTCCACGGTGGAAAAATCTGACAAAATTAAAGATGATTTGCTATCCTTTTATATATGCCTTGGTTGTGTTTTGACCTATATTTTGTTATGGCTACCTGAGCTTATAAGACAGTCACTATGGATTTTTGAAGGAAAAACTGCGAATGAGCTTTACTTTGGTATTTCAAGAATTTTACTGAATTTGAATCCGTTTTTTGATGCCGTCATCTTGGTTTGGTTTAATAGAGAGCTGAAGATGTATTTGAGAAAGATGTTTAAACGTAACAAAATTGCAAACTTTTCAGCAAACTCAATAACATTCCACTCAACTGCTTTGTAATTAATCATTTTATCAGAAATGTTTGATAATGTCAGGATGATATAGACGAGAATTCTTTTGTTGCACGCTGAAATTTCGCCTGACTCTCCTTTAACGGTCAACGAGTAATGCGAGTATTAGCTACAGATCAAAATAACACACCCCTGTCTCACAGTCCCAGTGGAATTTTTTTCTTACAAGCATTTATATTGAAATATTCCAACGGGGATAGAAATTCCATTGTTCTAAGCTCAAAACATCGAATGGGGATCAATTTCATCAAGTTAATTGGCCAGTGGGGCTGAAATTGTTGAGTATTTTTCCCAACTGGGGATGACGAAATTTTGATCAAATTTTCCAAATCATAAATGAGAAACGTTATGCAAAGTCAAGCAAGGTCGATACCTCCACCCAGGGAATATAAAAAACTTGACTTAAAACAGAATATTTAAAGAGAAAAAGTCATTTTGTCAAAATATTTATGATTTGACAAAAATATTTGTGAGAAAAATATTTTTACTAAATAAAGAAGAATAATTGCAAACATAAGTTTTCCTCATCTTCAATATTTTAAAAATCATAAAAAGCAAAGAAGAGGATTTGGAAAAAAGGAGAAGAAATGATTTTCATTAGTAGTGGTGTGTTGGTAATAAAATGCAAGGGTCGCTAAAGCACTAAATCACAAAAATTTCATTTAAACAGAGTCGGCCATTGATTACTTTCATACACTTTTTAGGATACAATCATGGTCAAAATATATGTAGATTTTAGTGCATTTTAACGTTGTTTTTCTGAATTTAAAGTTCGGGCGAGTAGAATTTCTATTTTAGCACTTCCACTTTCTTTTTATAGAATATTTCGATTTTGGAGGCGTTTGTTGGTTTCTTTGCTATATTCCAAGCCTTATGAGAGAAAATTTGAGCTTTTAAATCCTGAGATCCTAATGTCGCGTAAGTCTTAAGTCTAATGCTAAAACTCAGCAGAGTTAAAACTCTACTTTCCAACTGTAGTTTAACGTGCTTAAAAATCAGTTGTGTTGTTTAAAATTTCGTAGGGAAATCCCCTTTGTTTCGAATATTTTGTCCATGATTGTAGCCTGAAAATCAAATGTTTTTTTTGGCAGTTGATGGATCGTTTCCAAGAAAGAACCGCTAACCGCTTTGAATAGAAATAGAACTAAAACTGTATGAGGAACTAGAAGGAACGGTTATTTAGATTTTGCCTCTGAACAGGACACGAATCTTTGCGGTCAGTTATAGGGTCTAACGAATCAAAAGCAGTCGACTTTTTTCTCGATGTGTTCTGATTGTATTCGGCTTAAATTGTCAAGGTTTTGTAGATCCCAGCTAAATGATTTATATTATATGATAAAACAGGGGATAATTCCGTCGGTTGAGGTCCAACTTCCGTCCGGCAGGTTTTGTCTGGGTTGAGCATCCCACAAGCATCCCACCCAATCTCGTACCAAGAGCCTCTTAAATACATAATCTTTGATTTCACTGATGATAGTTAGGTGAGCGTTATCAAAATCATGAAAAAGCGAGTCAAGGGATTGGATTCGGAAATTGACCCATTCCATTGAGCTCAATGCGTCGAAGAGAATATAATAAACTCTTTTTGAAGGAAGGTAAAGCCACTCATTTTTCCCATCCGCTGACCCGCGTGGTTTTCACTGAAACCTTAGATTTGTTGAAGTATATGGCTACGCGAATAAAACGCACAATAAAGGAAAAGTGCCCTCCGTCATCAAATTTCGTTTGGGGGATCAGAGTCCTAAATTTACAGAATTTACTAGCAGAATACTTTTTTGGAACAATGGACATGTGGTCCAAGTCACCATATTTTTCCATAAGATGATAAAAAAATTCCAAAAATTTCCGATCTTGTTTCATACAATCATGGTTGAAATATATTGAGAATCCCGGTTATTTAACATATTTTTCGAGATTTAAAGTTCCGGCAAGAAAGTCGATTTTGAGTTATCTCTTTAATCTAATCGAATATTTCAATTTGGGGGGGAGGGGTTGGCAGACTTCCAGGCTATATTCTGAGCCTTAGTTGGACTATTTTTAAACTTTTGGATCCTCAGATCTTAAGTCTCTAGCGTTAAAATTTAGAGTTAAAACTCTACCCTTCGAACCTACTTTAGACCACTTACAAATCGATTGTGGTTACAAAACTTCCTGGGGAATTTCCCTTTTTTCTCAAATATTATGACCTTGATTGTAGCTTTAGCTGGGCGAGCGTGCGTACCTCACCAAAAATTGTTCATTCCGTTTTTTCCTACATAGATGAGTATAGATGAGATAGGCTAAGCTTTAGCTAGCCTGTTAGACGAAAACCGCTTTTTTATCGCGATTTAACTGACCATAAAACAAAGAAAAAATTTGGTTTGTGGGGAGGCACTGGCTAAGCTTTAACATGTCGGAAGAAAATCTCTACATTATTGCGTGTTATGAGTCAGATAATCTCCCCCGTAAAAACGGTGTCATCGAGTGTCATACGGCAGGGGTGTGACCACGGTAGTAAAAAATCCAGCCCATCATATCCGCACCATAGGCCCACTTCAAATTTTGTTACGTAAAGGAGGCCCCTTCCCAGCGGCACCCCTAATCACGCCATCACGCAAAAAAATTTTCTCCATCACGCATCACGAAAATCGCTAAAATTTGTCATCACGCAAAAAATAGCGAAAAATAGCCCAAATCACGCATCACGCCTCAAATTTTTGCCCTATCAATCATCACGCCAAAATCTTGATCACGCCATCACGCCAAAAAAAATCTCTAATCACGCCATCACGCAAGAAAAAAGGAAAAAAGTCCCAATCACGCCATCACGCAAACCGCTGTGGGGGGGGGGGGGGCTCGTAAAGATAGGCCTTTGTTTCCTTAGTTTAGAATGTAACTAGGGCTTAATGTAAATTCGTCAAGATGGCGGGAAAGTTGTTGACAGATTTCAGCGTTCAGCGTTGTTGTGAAGAAAGAAAGAAAAAGACAAAGAAATACAGCAATTCTTCTTCGCCCTGCTTCGCCAGTAGTTCCCTAGGTGATGTATTTTAAGTTCTGGGATTCTCTTCCTAAATCGGTAAAAGTTCAACAGGTTTTTGTAGGTTGTAATGTATGCTATTCAGGCTAGACTATAAAATTACTTCTCATTTCAAATTTGGCTGTTTTTTTTTGTTGAACAATCAAATTGTGCAATGTTTACTGAACTTCTAGTTTGATAGATGAACTTGTTTGGAATAATACCAAGAGTTGATGCAATCAGTTTCAAAATTAGACATCCAGTCTGCGAACGACCAACAAAATCGAAAGTAAGTAAGAAAAAGAAGACTCTACATGCGTTTTCCGTAATTTTTGTGTGAAGAGTTAGGTCTATTCTATACTGCCACTTTCAAAGCAAAACAAAAACTAGTCAGAGAGTCTGCCGTAAGTATCTTCGCTTCTTGATATACTGATGGCACTCTATTTTTTCCACCATCAGATTATCAAAGGCAAAAAAGAGTTGAGCTCCAGAACTAAACAAAAACAAACTTTAGAAAAAAATGGCAACTTGAAAAAAAAATTCTAAAAAAAACATGCCAAAGGGAAATGTAAGTGAGCTATTTTAAAACAAAAGAATGAGTGCAAAGAAATTTAATACAGGAAAGCTTATGAGTTTTTTTACCAGACGTCCGCGCTCGATAGGATCAATCATTGGAACGACGGCTCGATGACAGATCGATATGTGATTGATGGATTACTTAATGATCCGGATGGGAGATCGATGGAGGATCGATACTCAAGATTTTTTTAAGCTTATTATTAGTTATCGATTATTTATCGATCTATCATCGATCTTTTATCGATCTTATCGACCCTATCGACTCGTACTCGATTTACGATCGATAACAAATCGATTAACGATCGATGACAAATCGATTAACGATTGATGACAAATCGGTATACTCAATTGAAATACTAGCTCGATAATGGATCAACGAAGGATCGATACTCAAGACTTTTTAATGGCTGAATCTTCCATCGATCTCCCATCCGGATCGTTAAGTAATCCATCGATCACATACCATGAGAGGTCCTAAAGACGACACCACTGCCTAATTCCGACCCCCCAAATAACTGTTATGAAAAAAATTCTATGTTTACAAACATTCTGACATTGCCTCTCCAAGTTGAACGATAAACTATTACTAGAACTCTCAAAACAAAACATCTAACAAGATAGCTGTAATGTCAAGATGTCAATTAATGTAATTAAAAAGTGTGAGTTGTAAAAATAATTACCTTTTATTTTGGATCAGTTGCTCATGTTTAAAACAATAACAGTTTTGTAATAAAAGTGACTTGTGCGGGAAAAATACGAATCAACTTGGGCTGGTTTCCATCCAGGAACAAATAGACTAAATTGCAAAAATGACGCAAAGTTGATAAAAGGGCTGATGCGGTAGCACTTAATTTGAATAACAAACATTGAATCAATGAGGCGGCAACTATCAACGCCCTATTTACCACCCATAAGTCTGGATGTTTCTATTTCTATTTCTATTTGGTTGAGTTGCAGGAGGCTTTGAGGCCGATTTTTGCAAGTATAAACGCTTTCAATGAGCGCCCCGTCAGCACCTTGGACTGACTACCCAATTCTCTCACATGATATGGGTTGATCCGGGCGAAGGTTCATTCACTTGCCCAGTGAATCGCTGCGAGTGGGAATGGAACCTCAGTCGCCTGTGCAGTAACCAAGGTCAATGACCACTATACCACAGCGCCTGTTTAGTTACAGAAGGCCCCCAATCAAGCCAAGTGCCAGTGTAAAGTAATAAAAACCAGGCTTGATTACGTAACGTTTCAAAATGAGCACGCTCATACACAGACCTCTTTTATATTTTCATGTGCTTTGGAAAATCAAAACATCTCATTATTTTTTATGATGCTGTTACTTCTGTTGTCATTTATGACGTTGTGCATATTGCAATAAAAAAATATGTTTTGTTATTTGGTTCAACTGGTTCATTGTATCAAATCTCTCAGTTTATTTTTTATGATGCTGTTACTACTGTTGTCATTTATGACGTTGTGCATATTGCAATAAAAAAATATGTTTTGTTATTTGGTTCAACTGGTTCATTGTATCAAATCTCTCAGTTATAGGCCGATCAGCCTAACATCGATCACTTGCAAGCTTATGGAGCACATAATCCACAGCAATATAATGACTCATTTTGATCAGGACCACACACTTTCTGATACACAACATGGCTTTAGAAAATTTCGATCATGCGAGACGCAGCTAATTCAAACCATAAATACGCTGGCGCAATCTTTGAACAATCGCGAACAAACAGACTCCATTTTGTTGGATTTTAGTAAAGCCTTCGACAAGGTTTGTCACAGAAAACTTTTATTGAAACTTGAACATTATGGCATCCATGGAACCTTGCTTAAATGGATAGCGGATTTTCTGAACAATCGTAGTCAATGTGTAGCTGTAAGAGGAACTCTGTCAAAGCGGATAGCGGTCACTTCAGGTGTCCCTCAAGGCTCAGTTCTTGGTCCCCTCTTGTTTCTTGTTTATATAAACGATATGCCCTTGCATGTTGATTCAAATATTGCTTTGTTTGCTGATGATTCCTACTTATTCAAAGTAATCAAATGCCTAAATGATGCATATTCATTACAAGCAGACCTTGACAAGTTAGTGGAGTGGGAAAAGCAATGGTCAATGGAGTTCCACCCGGGGAAATGCTATGTACTTCGCATAACAAACAAACGTAAAATTATTGACCACACCTATACAATCCATGGTCAAAACTTGAAGGCAGTTGATAAAGCGAAATACCTTGGAGTAACCATTTCCAAGAATCTCTCTTGGAAACATCATGTTTCAGTCATCACTGCTAAGGCAAATTCCACCAGGATATTTCTTCAAAGGAATCTTCAAATGACAGACACAGAAACTCGTCTCGTTTGCTATAAGACATACATCAGACCTCTAGTAGAATATGCATCTTCAGTATGGGACTCACCTGGGAAATTGAATATAACATCGCAGTTAGAAAGCGTCCAACGAAAATCCATCCGTTGGATTTTCAATAGGTGGGACAGGGAATGTTCACCCACTTCGTTATTGAAAGATGCTAATTTGGATATACTTGAAAATCGTCGCAAAATCAATCGCCTCAAACTTTTTCACAACATCATGTCTGGTTCAAAACACGTAGACAAATCAATCCTCCCCACGAGACAGCGTTGTAAAAACGTAAAATATAAACAATTACTGGGCTCAATCCAGTCATACACAATGTCATTTTTCCCAAATGTGGTTCAACTATGGAACAGCCTTCCAAAAGAAGCAACATCTATTGAAGATACTGTTGTTTTTATTGATAAAATTAGTGGTCTGAACTTAGATTTCTAGTAAACCATTGACTCCATTTTTATGCTAATTTTATCCCTTATCTTCAGTCCTAAATCTGTGGATCTAATTTTGAATTATTTTTGTCAACACCTACCCAAATCTAGAACTCAAAGCTTGAAATCATTTGGAATCTCTCTACTCACTAATAAGCTTTATATACCTTTTAAGATGTTTTTATATTTATTTTTAGTAAATAAATCTTGTTTTTATATGCAATTTTTAATTTTAAGTTTATTCTTTTAAGCCAGATACATATATTTTTTATCACTATTTATTTACCTTATATTTATATTCTTTTCTAGATAATATTTGTGAGAATAGGTTTTGTAACCTCCTGTAAATTATCGAATAGAAAAAAAAAAAAGTTGACATTTGGTATCTTCGTTGCGTCACAGCCAAAGGTTTGTTTTTATTTTAGTTTGTGTCTTTGAAAGACCCCAATGGATCTAGGCAGTGGTGTCAGCTTTAGGACCTCTCACGGTATCGATCCATCATCGAGCCGTTCCAGTGATCGATCCTATCGAGCGCTGACGTCTGGTTTATATCATCCTGATCAATTCATATGACCTAACCTGCAAGTAGAGCACTAATTTTCTCTTTTTTATAGCGATCGGTGGCAGACTGGTACCGTTAGTGGTCCTAAATCTGACAGCCCTGCCTAAATCCGATGGGCAGTTAGTCACATTAGGAAATCAAGCTTTCAGAAAAAAACAACATCAGTCATCTACAGGATGATGTAATTGCAACAACAAGGATGAGAGTTACCTGAATCAAGTTCAAGTTCCCAAGGCAATTAATTATACGCTAAAGTAAAAATAATTCTGTACATGTAAATGGGTCAGTGTTTGAGGTCCGGCAAAATTTCCGGGAAGTAGCCTATCCGGCAGTGAGTGGATCTAGGTGGGTTCCGTCTCCCTCGTAGATCTTTTTCTTGGGAAGGTGATCTTCAAATTAGTTTTCAAGGTTGGCTTGGCTCAATCTCTTCATCTATATGGCTCAATTTTAGGCAATTTCTCATAGATTTTGAAAATGTTAATTTCATTAAAAAGTTTTGCGGCGCATTTGTTTGCTGGCAAGTCAAGTAAACGATATATATAGCGCTTTTGCAGCATTAATCTTTGATACGCATTTCGGCGGGATGCTAGTGTGACTAACTGATGGGGTCTTTCTAAGATACAAACTAAAATTAAAACAAACCTTTCGCTACCGATTGAAACACTTGTGACGAGCAACAGATTCAGAATAATAGAGGTAATTTTTTTTACAACTCACACTTTTTTATCACATTGATTGACATCTTGACATTTTAGTCATGTTGTTAGATGTTTTGTTTCAAGAGTTCTTGCAATATAGTTTATTGTTCAACTTGGAGAGGGAATGTTTGTAAACATAGCTAATTTTTTTTCATAGCAGTTATTTGGTTGGTCAGATTTAGGCAGGGCTGTTGAATTTAGGACCACTCACGTTACTATCTTTCTGAGCAGATCGCCTCAAATAAAAAATGCCTGCCCTTCAGGTTAATCCAACAACCATGGTCGGCCTTTGGGCGGGTGAAACTAAACATGACTGATTCGCTAAAATAACCTTGTTTCCACCACTAAAATATTTTGAGATATAAATAAAAAAACTGTTCGTATGTGTTTAAAAAACAGATGACACCAGATTTCTTAATTTTTTGCAATTTTGACAGTATTTTGAGTTTTGAGCAAATTTTTTTAAATTATTAGCTGTAAGTCAGTCAAATGTGTCATTGTTTTAATGCTGGAGTTTTTAATTATTCAAAATGACATCCTGTCCTGATTAGCAAAAGGTCTTAAATGTTCTTTGTAAATTGTGCTATTTGAAAGCCTTTGTAGTGCAAGATAATTTTGTATCATTTCTAAACATTTTGTTTTCAGTTAAGAGCAATATCAGGAAAGAAACAATATGTGAGATGAGCTAATAATGGGTCAAGAATGTAATAACAACGTAATACAAGATTTGTTTAAAAACATCAGTTTCAACACTGATGTTGCTGTGCCAGATTTGGAAAAGCTTAAAACCGCACGCCAGGAACGTAATAACAATTTTCTACATAAACTTGAATCTTCAAATACTGCCATTGAAGGAGATAAAGGTTTGGATTCCGCCGCTATACAAATTCAAAGAATCGTTCGTGGATTTTTAGGCCGTAAAAAATATTATAATACTCTTTATGATGCTTTTGAAAAGGAAGAAAAGGAATTTTATGATCACCAGGAAGTGCAAATAGCAGAAGGAGAAATTTTGATTGAAAGCTACAAGATTGAACGTGAAATAGAAGACAGTGTTGATGTTGGTCGCAACAGATCTCGCTACCACCATGCTAATGCTGCCATTATTCAAAGAGCTTGGAGAAATAAACAAAGTTCCACTAAAGAGAAAGAACATGTTTGTTGTTCATGTTTTGACGATTTCCCAGAGCTTTATGAATATTATAAAAATACAAGTACCATTTGTTTTTGTTGCGATGGACATAGAAAGTTAACAAACAAAGAAAGGCTAGCATTACTTGCAGAACCTTTAGATACTGACGATTTAGTGCCCTTGGAACTGTTATCTCTTAACTCTTATCAGTATCCAGATACTGGCAATGTGGATCCACTATCTTTGACTTACATTGATTATAAACCTACTGATATTTTAAATAATAACCCTCAAGTAGAATTTTTCAATGAAAAAGGTGACGAAATTTCTGACGTAAATAAGACAATTGTTGAAAGTGTAACTGATAACATACGGAAAAAATATTCAGTAATTGAAGCATCCAAATCAGTATTGAAGTCCTTAGAAATATTACAAGAACACAATGAACATAAAAAAGTTGTCTTGAATAAAGACCAAGAAAAAACAAATTTTTGTAAGTTTACAATTTGTTCATTATCTATTGACCAGCTAAATCAATATATCGAGAAACTAGAAAAAGAGATAGCAGATAAAAATTTGGAATTGTTGAAAGAATTGATGATTCGAGATGACTTGTTTACAAAGCACGAAGGACTTATGATGGATGCTGATGATTTAACTAAAAGAGAAAGCCAAAGAAAACGATAATAAATGTTTATAATGAAGATTTTATGTAGGAGGAACAAAGTTTAAAGTAGAAGCTGAGATTATAACAATTGTAAAATTGAATGCCTCTGATTTGGTCCTAGCAACTTTGACAAATCTAAAATGGTTAGTTATAATCAGCATGTTCATTATTCTTGGTATTGTTTTTTTTTTTCTCTCAGGAGAAGGAATTTTTTCAAAACACTTATGCACTTCTTTTTTCTCAAGTTTTTGGGCTTCGACTCCACTTTGAAAGTGGTAGGGTCATGGTGTAGTGAAGAAAAAGGCGCCACAAGTTGGTGCCAACAGGAGAAAATTTTCAAAATAAAATTCTTTGGAATTCTTCTGCTGCCCCAGGCTGCCCCTTTAGTTTTCTGGGTCTCATTCCTAAACTTAGAGATTTCTAGTTTGGATATTTTAAAATTGTACAAACACATTTTTATTTAAACAGCAACATTTTTAAATGTATAGATATTGTTAAGCTATGTAGAGTATGACAATTTCGTTCGAAATGTCGAAAAGTTTTGTAAATTTGTAATTTTTGAAGCGATTTTAATATATTATTGATTTTTGCACTTGTTATTTTATTGGGCATGGGATACATGTTATTTTTATTGTTTTTTTTATATTCTAATTTAAATATTATAAGAAAAGTTTTTGAATACATATTGAAAAATCTTATTCTTTTCGATCCCCTTCAGTTTAAAGAAGGTTTAGAATAGTGAGAGTCAAAATGGTCTGGGTGGGTTTGAAAAATTACTACGTGACAGCCCTGGACTAAAGTTAAATGATATTGAATATATTGGTGTCTACTATTGGGGCTAGTATCGAATGTCTTTGTGCTACAGGATTTTTTTGGAAGTATACGATTTTGTCTCAATTGTAATACAGTAGACTCCCGGTTATTTAAACCGGCACTTATTGAAATAATTCGGTTATTTGAAGTGAGATGATGTTCCCCTTGGATCTGCTTACCCAACTAAAACTAGTTTTAAACTAGTTAACAATTTGTTCAACATTATTCTTTCGCCCGCTCAACGGGCGCTCAACTTAACCACAATGCTTCAATTACTTCAGAAAAGTCCATTCCAATAAGATAAGTTGAAAATCTGGCGGGAAAACGAATTTTTCAGTTATTCAAACTCCAGGTTATTCGAAGTAAATTCTTATCCCCTTCTTGGAGCTTCGAATAACCAGGAGTCTACTGTACTTCAAATTGCAAACATCGTACCTTTCTATTTCAACATTTCTTGTTTATCTTATCGTTTTAGTGAACTGATAAATAGAAAGAAAAACAACGAAAAATCATCAACTGGAAGCAAAAAATCTGACACATCGAGAGATGAAATGTGTCATTTCCAATCGTTTGGTCCGTTTGTTTGGTCGTGCGATTCACTGTTTATCGAGAATCGGTGATGAGTTATTCTTAGAAGCTTTGAAGGACGGGCTTGCACTGAGAACTGTTAATTCCTCTCGATCCGCATATGCATGTTTTATGTTCAAATCAGAATTCTTTGTTGAATACCAACAAGGCTGCGATGAGATTGATAGTTCCAATCCAGCTGATATGTTAAAATGTAAAATCTCTATGAAATCTGTTTTGGCAATTTTCAAATCACTTGGTACAATTGAAAAGACAGTTGAGCATTGTAAGATCGAATTCAAACCAAATGAATGTCGTCTCATATTCACTTTGTATTGTAAACATGGAATCATCAAAACCCACAATCTCACCTACCAGGAATGCGAAAGTTTACAGGCTGTATTCGCTAAAGACTTTTGTCCAAACCAGATTCAAACACAGGCTAAAGTGCTTTTAGACACGGTCTGTAATTTCCCGAACAGTTGTGAAGAGATAAGTTTAAGGGTGAGTCCTGATTGTGTTAAAGTGAAGAACTTTGTTGAAGAAGATGTTGATCCGATGAAGGTCGTTCATACTGAAATGACTCTTGTCCCTGAAGAATTCGAAAACTTTCAAATCGGTATCGATACTCTCGTTACGTTTTGTTTAAAGGAGTTACGCGCCGTTCTTACGTTTAGTGAATTCGCGAATCAACCGGTTACTCTGTACTTCGAACACCCTGGCAAACCGATCGTGTTTGCTCTGGACAATGATGTTCTATACAGTGGGGATTTTGTTATGGCAACTCTGGCCGAGACTGATTTCACATCACAAGAAGAGAACACTACAATCGAAGACGCGACTATTAATCGTACCAATAGACGAATAAATGAAACTTCGAAATCGTTTAACCGAACAACACTCAATCAAACAGACACTAATGATCAGCGCGTTCCTAAACGACGTAAACAAGATAAAGAGGATATCGTTATATCCAAACCATCTGCTGCTACCAATAACCATAGTTCTAAATCAACCCAGCCCGTAAATAACAACCGATCCAAACCCACTGAGACCTTGTCTACAAACAAATCTAAATTATCGATGACTACTGCTAATAACTCGAAAAACACTACAAAGCGAGCAATGAAAGAAACAAGTCAACGAGTTCCGCAATCGGGAAACTCGCCGATGGTCCCGAGTATGGCGGACGACGATTTTTTCTCGCCGACTTTTCCAATGGCAAATATCATTGCGGACGAAGCGACTGAATCGCAAGCCGACAAAAACACGCACAACACTCAGCATAAATTGAATTCCTCTATCCTACAAAACAACCAAAACAAAACATTAAACGAAAAACTTGTTGAAAGCATCTTAGAAGAAGATGATGATATTTTGATGGGAACGCCACCGCCCTCTCCGCCCAAGAAAAGCAAGAGAGGTTCATTCTTTGGTACTTGTAGTTCTAATGGGGTGGGTACAGGCGTGAAGAGGGTGGAGAAAACTGTGTTACTGGCGGCTGATACAGACGATGAAGATGAAAGTGATTAAGGAGGGACTTTTTTTTGTTAATAATGAAAAACGAAAAGTGTTTACCGTGTCAATGAATTACTTTGGATTTTCTCACATATGTCTTCTAAAACATTGGATTAAACTTCCTTTTCCATCTTTGTATGAAATTGCGATCATCCTGAAACGTGAACGTTGAAATTTCAAAACAATCGATATTGTAGTCTAACATGGCGGATTATTTTGCTTCAAGTCCTGTAACCTCAAATAGATAGTACCTCCATCAAGTGATATCTGTAGTTCACTTCCGTAATCGCTTTTGTTGGTCTCTAAATTCTGTTCCTGTTACGTTTGAATCGTACTGTTATATCTTTGGAAAAACCCCTTGCTAGGTTAACTATTTTTAAGGTTAATGGAACGGCAATTTTCACATTAGCCGCTCTAACCATTAAAAACTGGATATTGACAAAACTCCCGAGAATAGAAAGTGAAAAATGAAACTGCTGCCTTGCTCTTGTCTCGCTTAAGCTCCCGTTTCGCCCTTAACTTTTTTGAAAATTGAGAATATTTGTTAAATAGATTATTTACTAGGTATAGGTAGTGTATATTTATCTGAAAGAAATTAAAGATCTGTTTATTTTTCAAGTAGAAAAAACGAAAAAATTTAACCAGCTTCTCAATGTCCAAGTGCTTTGCTTATGTGCGTAAATTTTTACAATTACGGTGGATTTACTACAACTCGAACACGCACGGGAAACACAAATTTGTTCCAGTTAAGGAAATTTCAAATTATGGAGTAAGTCCTATAAGGCATTATGAACTGAAGAGGCCATACAACTTGTTCGAGTTTAGGAGACATTCAAGTTATAGAGGTTCGAGTTAATAAGGGCTCTGGCTATAATCGGAAATGATTTTGGTATTTAAACATAAAAGTTATGATTTAGGTTCCTTTACACCTGTATAAATTGCTTTTTAATCAAATACCTCAAGAGCAGTTAAGAATTCAATTGCAAAAACGACGTTATGAACTTTAAAAAGACGTTAATAATATTTTGCATCACCTTCTTTTGTAAAAAGTTTTAATGGGTAATTAACCTTTTTGTTTCGCAGTTTTTTTAAAACTGTCCGCAAAGAAATAATGGAACTGTTTTATATTTTCGGAAAGATTTTCTAAATTGATGTATCAAAAATTTCTGCGAAAAATTGGGATGAGAAATTGGTCAAAAAGCACTACTTTAATGGGATAAACTTTCGCGGGGATTGAATTTCGCGGTTGAGCCTATCCGCGAAATTCAAAAATCTCGCGGGGACTTAATTTCGCCTGTGGCACTATTGGGTGGCCATATTTTCACGATTTTTTGACTTCTACTGTCAAATCATGCATGTTGGTTGTTGAAATACACATTATTTGCGCTTCTTTAATGCAAGTAACCATTCAAAAAGTATTTATTTTACATATTTTGAGTATTGTTTAGATATATTTTGCGGATGAGGCTCTTCCAAATTTTCAATGGGACTTAATTTCGCGGATGATACCCAAATCCGCGAAATCCGCGAAATTTAATCCCCGCGAAAGTTTATCCCATTAAAGTATTTTCAAGATTTTCAGGCAAAGAAGGTCTTACAAACATTTTCTGAAAATCTATTTTTATTTTAGTTTGGTTAAAGGTATACTGTGCAACGCAAAATTTTTCAAAAATGTTTTTTCTTCGCCGAAAATAAGGTCCTCAAAGCTAAAAAACTCTTCTTCACAAAATTCTTCATCTTCTTTTTCACCAAATTTTTTCATCGCGATTTTTAAATTTTCGATTCAGAAATAGTTGGCCATACAGAAAATGTATAGCATGCCATAGTTTTGTTGGTTCAGAGAGGTCAGGCAGAGATCTATATTTTGTACATGGCAAATATCGAAAATTCACGATGGTCAAAGTCCTTAAATATTCATGGTGAAACTCTAAATTTTTCTCCTTTTGCCCCAATACACCTTCTTCTCCGCAGACCCAGTAGGATTTTTTCAGCCAGCGGGGATAAAAATAAAGGACTGAAACTCGATGGGGATTGTTATTCCGATAGTTTTATGGCTGGATTTCAATTCTTTTGTTTTCAAGTCAGAAAATTCAGTGGAGATGGGAAAATAGTATGATGTTTTGCAGTGAAAATTCAGTGGAGACGAGGATTAGTTTATTTTATTATTTCCAGTGGGGACAGAAATTGGAGGATAATCTTCTACCAGGCGGACGATATTTTGGACAACTTTTCCAATGGGAAGGGGTGTCCCAATGCTTCTTGTTCCTGAACCTTTCTACTTGAGGGGTTTCTTCTTTCTTCCAATTTTCATAGAATACTCGGATGGAAGATATGATCGAAGGGAGATCGTGTCAAGCACTTAAGGATCACGTTTTATGTATTATGCGTAACATTTGTCACAAAACGTGCAACACATGCTGTTCGCCTAAAGGGGGCCTAATAATTTAGTTATGGTTTAGTTGCGTTGTTTACATTTTTCATGGTAATGGTTATTCCAGAAAAAGATTTACTCGTTCAGTACCGTTTCTTATATTTTGTGTAAGAAATATTTTTACATAAAATATGAACAATAATAGAATTAATCAATATGTACAATGAACTATCGCTCCAACCTAGTAAAAATTATGGCCCTTCTTTGCCCTTGACCCCTTTATTACGTCCTTATTGGGCTAGAAAGAATCCTGGTTGATGACTGATACAGGGATTCTAAGGGTCAAAACAAAGGAAGTACAACCCCGTATTAGAGACACAGACTCTTGTTCAACTTTTTAAAAAGAGGTGATTTACCATCCCAATGGCATTCGCCTCCTTAATGCGCAGGCGACGTGTCATTCTTCGCCACGGCATGACGTCAGTATTGGGGTACAACAGAACACTTACTAAAGATTGATTACATATGTGTTTTCAGTTAACATAATCTTTTAGTGAGTTAAACCATAGTGTTTGTTTTACCCTCGAAATTGTTAAATCTTATTGGTTGAAAAAGATGTCACATGACTTTCCGTGGCAAAGAATTGGGACAGGGTTGTGAGAGTGTGAGCTCGTTTTGAAAATACCCAAGAAATACCAAAAATGTTACAGTGAAGGTATAAGACATTACAAAACGATTCGACATCGTTCGAAACAAAATAGTAGGGAAAACACAACAAACGTTCGAAGCGTCAAAAGACGTTACAGGGCAAAACCGATTTAAACTGTTTCGCTCCATTATTTTCATTGGTACGGTTCTGCTCTGCTTCCTTGCTCCAAAATGCTCCGAAATAAATATAAACATTTCCTATCCGTAACCATACCAGATCGACGAGAAACCGTAATGTCTGAACATGTTTTAATCGTCTGGGCGCTCTTATATCGTAGTTGATAGGCCATGCCATCGTTGAAAGATCTGTTTAGATCAATTCTTCGGGAACATCATTCATCTAGAGAAAAAACCATACTGAAATTTTCTATCAACCCTTACGCCACAAGGAGCCGATCCTGTTTTCAGTATGTTTACTATATGGAATGATGTAAATGATGTAAGTTAAGTTAACGCTCGCTAATTCGAACTGGAATGGAAAGTCCAATGGATCGAATTACATAGAGATTCGAAAAATAGAGGGTACCTTACATGGGTTACTTTTTGCCGGAAACTGAGAATAAGCTTAAATTATAGAAAGGTCCGAATAATAGGAGTTTGAATTAGCGAGAGCCTTCAGTATCCGTAAACGTGTTAATGATTTCAGAATTTGATATCAATACTTCGACTCAACACTTTTTCAATCAGTTTTAGGCAAAATGGTCGATAATATTTACTTTGCAGTCCAAAACAAGTCATCAAAGGAAACCTAACAAAGATATATCAAAGCAAAAAAAGTAAGCGATAATTCATACCGTGATTGATGCATCAACAAGTTCATTTAACAAATTTTGTTGAAGTAAATGTTGGTGAACATTGTAATCCAAACCTGCCAAGATTGTGAAATAATTCGTCAACAGCTCTCGTTCTCTAGAAATTGAAAGCAGGCAAATTCATGATTCTTTTCTAGATCTTAGCGAAGTTTTTGATTTTTCTAAAAAAGCGATGCATTGTGGGATTGTTTCGGGAGTATTACAATAGAATTCCCTCGAAGAATTCCTAAGAGATTTTTATTGTACTCCTATTTAACTCCGATAATATCTATTTCTAAATGAACACATTTGAATATGGAAATGTATAATCCAGTCCTAAACCAGACAAGGACGTGATCATTACTTGTTTCATTAAAGGAAAATTACATTTTTAATCTTTTTACAAATTTATAAATCCTGTAAAATTATATTCAGGTTCCCCCGAGGAGGCGGGGGCAAACGACATAATGTGCCGTCAAAAGTTTAGCTTTCAAATTGGACCCGTACAGTGAAGCTTTTGGGTAGTGAAAAAGGTACCCTTACAGTGCATTTTACCGAACCTTTCTGACCCTTACAGGATAGTTTAATTTCATGTCTACTTTTACTGGAGTCACCCGAACATGAGGACACGGTTTGTAAATAAAAAATGTAAGATGAGTGTGAGTGAATTTTACAATACCATTAATATTGCAGGGAAAGCCTCCTCACCAATATGGTTTTTTACTAACCCTGTATATCCCGTATCCCACCTCGAGAAGACCGTGTAACTAATAATATCTCGAAAATATAATTGTCTCCTAGCAATAACCGTATATTTCGACAATAACCATCTCTATAGAAATAACTGTATATAATCGCATCTTAACAATAACCATCTGTAGACAATATAGCCAAAAATAAACAACTCCCGACTACCCAGCCCACCGTTCGAAACATTAAGCCCAGAATGAATTGATACCTTGCTTCAGGTACTCTGTTGATGGAGTAATAATCTTCAACGATTGGACGATGGATGTTCGAATCACTATCATCTAAAAATAAAAGAAAACAAACTGAGCTGCCATATAAGGTACACCAATGATTTGAGTAAAGCCTTAAGTATCTTTGACAAGAATCATCGAATTATGGTGTTTGTGAGGAAAACTAACTCAATGATTTCATTTTGTATTCGTTGTGATTTTTATCTCAGTATGGTATTATTATGTGTACGCATCCTTCACGGGCCCGACAGCATTTTCAGCGTTCCCGCATGTTTTCTAATTCTCCAAAGTTTTGGTTCGTTTATTTTTTCTCGGAATTTTGTGTTATCATAAAACCTTCTTATTTGCCCTTGCAAGTCTTTTAATTTTCTAACTCGCTTGTTTGTCAGAAGTCTTCTTACCGACCACGTGACACTATTCTATTAATAACTCGGCCCATGAATAAAAAATTGATTTGGCCTGACCTCAGGGAAGTTGCAACAGATCTAACCTACCCGAGCTTTCTCCTTCAAAGGAGTATTTGGAATCAAGTTCGTCAGTGACAGAGGGAACTGCATTAATCGCTGCTACCTTCTCCTGAATCAAAGGAAAATACTTGTTATCAATAATCAATGAGTAATTTTTATTTCAGATAATAATGAGAACAACCCAGCTGGCACACAACATTGCTTCAACGTTCATCTAACGTTATATGGACGTTATGAACATTAGATTAACGTTGAAACAATGTTGTGTACCAACCAGCTGGGAAAGGAAGATGGAAAATTAGTTCTTTTTTTAAATGAGGTCAAATCTAACAAACTTGAAAAATGTGGTCGTTACTCCTTCCCTTCATCCGAAATGCTTAAAATGTTTTGAATTTTTTTCAATTAATCCTAGTTTAGAAAGCCGACTTTCTGCTCCACCTATTCTAATTAATGAGCTCTGGCATTTACACCTTTGAGAAGGGTGGAGTGAGGAATAACCCGTAGTTTTGGCCCGCAAAATCGAAGACTGTAAAAGTGCTAATTTACCGTATAACTTTTCCAATCTTTTATCTTTTTCAAGGAAAGATTTTAACTGCAAACTTTTTGCCTATTCTAACTAGAAATCGGCCGTCAAAACCGTCTGTCTCGAAATATATTGAGACTCTGGTGTATTTTAACGTTTTTCAGAATTTAAAGTTCGGGCGGGAATTGCTATTTCAGCACTTCTAGTTTCTTCCATGGAATATTTTGATAAGCTGACTTACATTGGCGAATACGGTTCTAATGGATCTTCTCTTTTTGGAAGCTTCAGATGCATTCAATGTTCGCTGAAAATTATCCACCAATACTGCGACGAACAAACTAAAGTTCAAAGAAAAAGTTTCAAAGGACATTATAGAGTCTTGATCGAAAGTAATTTACTTACGCTCTTGCAGAAAAACTGAATCGTTTGTGAAGGTATCAATTCCGTTTCAAAATACACTGGAAACTCGAACCGCTATAACTCGAGTGTCTCCTTAAATTGGATAAGTTTTCTTGTCACTTCCAGATGAGATGGAGTTTTCATATGATACTTTAATAATTGGTCATTTGAAGTAATAAAAATGACGCGCTCTTTAAAAAAAGTAACAAAATTGTTTTATTACTGGGAAACGACCAACCAAATCAAATAAGAGCTTGTAAAAGCTCCATCTCGTCCCGTACCTTCACTTAACAATGCCTTATAAACCAATCTCCTTAGCTCGAAATTTCCTTAACTCGAACGATTCCAACTCCCCTCCTCGAGTAATGGAGACTCCACAGTACATGCTCCAAGTAGAAAGGGGAGAGGAAACTATACAATACAGTAAAATCCACAGCTTCATATCATCTACGGTCTTGTTTCCCCTTTCTTAAAACCCTGAAAATTTCAAACGTACTTTAAGAAGATGAAATTTTCGAGCACAATATAGATCATGAGATACACAATGATAAAACCATAATCTAAAAATTAAACAAAAAACGATTTCAATTTGTTACACGGTTATTTTTAGTCTTCTAACCCTCACTTAACGACCTTCCTTTCTCAGCATACCTTTGTGGCACATCGTCACTAATTTCTTTCCAAAGATCTTTGGGGGTGGGGCCCTTACTTCTTGCCCCTCTTTTTATCTATAATGCCCTTTTTACCTATACCCTCTTTAAATTGATTTTTGGGAAGGCTTTATTCTAGATTAGGAAAAAAAATCCTGCCACCGATAGACATAATTATTATTTGTGAGTGCTTGCAATATTTTATCAAAGTAACTTTTTGGAAATACAATTGACTTTCTCTAATTCGATCTTTTTGGGACCAAAGATTTTCTTCGAATTAGAGAAAGATTCGAATTAGATACAGCAAGTACTTTAAACCACTTTCAAGCTGAAGGGACTAGTATTATTAGTTCGAATTACAGAAAGATTCGAATAATATGGAGGTTCGAGCTAGAGCGAGTTGACTGTACATATTAAATGTGTTTAAATGTTTGAAGTATTTTCAGATTTGAAAAGAATACCCGCAATGATTTTGAATGATTTTGACGAGAATGCGTAAACAACTTTAAGAAAAAACCTGAATCCAACTCAATGACGTCCGTGTACATGTAATACCAATCGTCTAACGTGATCAGTTGGAAAAGTGTGAAAAATGCTCGCGACATGCTTCCAAAACGGTTCGGAGAAACTTCGTAAAATAAACCACGCCCAATCACAGCAAACATGTCTTCCGTTTGTGGAATCAGTATTATGTCAAGGAATGCATTTGATATTTTGTACCCAAACCTTCTCGTTCATTCTTTTTAATAGTTTTACAAACTATTTGATATGCTCTAGGTCACATTGCAAACAGAATTAATCTTATGTCAGAAGCAGGAAAAGTGGAGGAGCCAAAAATATAGTGACCAAGGAGGCGCTATTTTGGTTAGTGCGGACGCGAGAAAATTCCCATCCTGACCCTCTAATATGCCTTGAAATGACGCTATTTCAGACTGAATTTTCTCAGAAACGGAGTTATTGAAAGTATGAAGTGTGATATTCTAAAAGTAACATCTTATTTAAAAAAAGTGAGGGGCTATGTCCCCCTAGCCCCCCGGTTGCATGAGCCCTGTAGGACTGTCAATTGGCGATAAGGTAATTTCGCTATGATCATTGACAACTTGTAACAGCTTTTGATTGGAGAATATTCTATACTTTAATTTTGAATAATTAAAGCAAATTTCATTTGCCTAGCAAGCCGATAACGTCATCTGGCAGGTGCCTAAGTGACTAAATAAGGTGTTATTTTTGCGTTGTCTTTAATGTCGTTTTGTATACAGGATTTTATTCCAGCACAAAGATTCCATTGCCACTTTACTATCCTTTGACCCCGGGTAGTTGGGAAATGAGCTTCGGAAGATTAAGTAGTTTCGTAAGTAAATACAAGATTTCCCGTAACTACCCTTTCCAATCGCATGCCTATTACATTTTTTTTATAAGCATATAAAATCCGAAAACAAGCTCAGAGATGCTTAGGTCGAAAGCTTAATAAGGCTGAAAAATGCTTGAGGGATGCTTATATCCTAATACTTAATACTGCTTATATGCTGCTATACTACTATAATACTGCTTATATCCATACTACAAAGTAGCTTATACTTTTTTCATAGGCTCGACATAATGCTTAGCATATGCTTAAGTTTTCCCCATGTCTGAGCCTAGATATGCTTACAAGTGCAATGCTTATAAAAAAAACATGTATCCCAGGAAAAATAGCGGAAAATCTCGGAAAACTCAGGAGAATCTTAGTGCGAGAAGTGTTATAAAAAAATCTTATTAAAAACGACGGTATACGTTAAGAGACTTCACTATCAAATGAGACAAAGCATTAAAAAATTCGATGAAAAAGGATACAGAGGAACAATCCTTGTAGCATGACAATTGTACTCAAAGCACGAAACGATTTTAAAATGGTCGTCATTATTACTTGCAAATTCTTCAAAAATCTGCAAATAAGAAAAACAAAAGAAAAAGTTAAAGGAACAAAACAAAAGCAATCGCAATTTGCTAACGTTAATTCAACGGCGGAAGTATCGACGGAAGTATCTGACAACGGCAAATCCGTGGTAGGATATATTCGTCGTGACACGGTTGAGCGTTGCGAGATTTTGAGGTGCAGTTGACGTGTGTCCAATACGATTTTCATGGGGAATTGGATTTTCATCGAAGACGAGAGCGTATTGAATATCAAAGCGTCGTTTTTGAGGGTTTCTTATTGACTTTCAATATTATCGAATAATGGAGCTTATCGAATAGTAAAGCCAACGCTGTAGCTGTACTACATATAGCTTAATTTTGATTACCTGATAGTACGAAGGACACGTAAAGCACGTAACGCACGAATGGCGCGGAACATTTTCAACATTTTAAAGATGGCAGCTACATCGAAATATCCTACATTTTGAACGATAGTTGGTAGGATGAAATCGATGGTTGTACATAACACAATGATGAAATCTGTAAAAAACATAATTTAAATTAAGAATTACTACATGACATTAGAAAGACTTTTCAGCATATTTTAGCCTGGTGGCCACTTATGGCTTTTTGAAAGACTGGATGAGGTTGATAAGTGGCCCAGTGTAATTTGGTCGACTTTATTTTTCGGCTTTGCTTAAACACGCAGCAAAGCCATACAACTACAGTGGATCCAGTCTCTTTTTAGAGAAAAACAGAGAGACCATGACCAATCAAACAAGGTAATTTTTATGTTTTAATAATACTTTCTTAAACTTTGATGGGGTTTTAGAACATGTTTTATATTTTAGCCATAATTCTTGAAAACGAAAGTGAAAACTCCAAGATTGCAGTATCCTCTAGTCTACTTCACTGGACTCAGCGTCATCAAGGATGAGGTCTAGTATATTCTTTGATTGAAAATCAAAATGTCAAATGACTTAAACCGATAATAAAATTAAGACCACCGAAAGATAGAAAGTTTCAGAAGCCAAAGAATAACACGCAATCATTTCATTCTAAATGCCTTTAAAACCTTCCACGTTTCATAACAAAATGCGAAGATATTTTTTTTTTCATTTTTTTTACCCATTACGTTCCAACCAGTTTTGAAGTAGGTCCATCTTAGAGCATACAGCTTGAGTACAAGTTCAACCATGTAAATTGCCAGAAATACATTATCGAGAATCGCAATATACCATCCTGTAACAAGAGAAAAAATAAAAAAAATAAAATAAGGCCTGGGAACTAGAGATAAAGCTGAAATTCTAAACAAAAAATACAAAAAAAGTCACTCAACTCGACATCATAAGATCTTGTTTATTCAACGGTTTGCTAATATCAGGGAAATGATTCCCCTGCTAAAATAGTAACTGGCTAAAGATTACTCTGCACAAACAGTTATAAAAAACCTAAATGGACTAAAACTTTGACAACAGCTTTTCTAGTAAAACCTTGAATGAACTAATTTTCGCGAATTGAAAATTTAAAATGTACTAAATTGCGCAAAGCAAAATTTATAATTTAAATACTTGCGAAGTTAGAATTACACAGAAAATCAAGTACTCGCAAGCTTCAGAATGTATCTAGACTAGAAACAAATACCTCCTTTAACACTGGTCTCTTCGTCTGTCTGAACAATTAAAATGACTGTATTCAACAAGATAATAAATAAGATAGCTCCTCCAAAAAGTTTACTGTCTACAATATCAATGACAAACGAATGAAAGCTTTGTCTTCTGACCATTTCTATGTCACTTGGTGCTGTGATGATGATCTCCTTGTCCATGCTGGTGACGTTGGTTTGTTTCTTTTTATAAATAGTTTTTTACTGTAAAAAAGAAAGGTTTTAAAAGTTAGATCCTGAAAAAGAGAGATAAGAGCAATATACAAGGAATAACAAGTGGTAAATATGAGACGTTTCTCATTTAAGTAATTTATTGACTGGAATGCAAATCTACGTTAAAAGAAAAAAAAATCAAAAATCAATCCTCTGCATTTGAAAAATCTTCGTGGTTCTATGTCTATCTAAACATCGTCGCATGGAATGATAAAGGTATTCGAACACCAAACATTTCTTTTTCTACCTGTAGGTTTTATATTTACATAAATAATAATGATATAAAAAACTCTTGTATCGTAATTAAAACACTAATTCATAAACTAAAAAAATAGAAAAATATGTGTTCAGAACAGAACAAAACTTGTGTAGAGTTAAGATTTTCAAATCGTTCAAGCAAAGACCATTCATTAACGCTAAAAAGCCTCGTGGAAAATTAAGAATCGCTGGATCCATCTTTTGAAAGACATATCTTCAAAAATTAAAGTTTTTAAGAGAAGCTAGGTCATCTGCTGGTCGCAAGTCTCTTGGAACTTTAAAACATGCCAACGAGACTAGCGATCAAATAATCTATGAAGTATAAGCCCGAAGAGCTAGAAGCGAATCTTTAAAATCTTTCTTAGGAAAGAAAAAGTGAAGCCTTGAACGACGGATTGAATCTAATGTTTCCTTTGTTTTCGAGTGATATTTTTTCGAAATCTACAGTTGTAAATTTTAGTTTCAATCTGGCATTTGTGCAAAAAAAAGGCAGGCTGCGCTAGACCACTCAATTTTGGTAAGATTATACTGGCCTCAAATCCTACCATGGAGATTCTCTTCTAGCCCTTCGAGCTTATACTTCATTGCAAATAATCCTCTTTTTCTTGTGACGTCATTGCAAAGCTAAGTAAACGCATTATTCCTACATCAATAAATAAGATAAACTTTCTATAAATACCATAAAAAACTCAGTGATCATAGAAATCGTGAACTCGTTTGGTGGGAGATTTGAATGGTTGGGAAATTCCAGCTGTACTTTCATCGTCAGAATCATCAAATGTTCTTTTCGATGTCTCTGAAACGAATCAAAATGTATTTTGAAAAAAATTATCGCAATGAGGGTTTTGGTTTTCGTCTAATCGAGACAAAAAGTCTCGCGTTGTTTATAGTTTGTCGGAACTTTAAAGCAAAATTACCGACTCTCATTGGATTGTAGTACTCCTTTAGGCCCCCCTTTAGAGGACATCAAATGAATGTTCTACCATTCACTAACGCAAATGTCTTCCCCTCGCTACAACAATCTTTCAATCCAACATTTTTTGACATGTATTGCTTTTATCACCTTAAACTGGGCTTGATTTGTATAGGATCAGAAATCACATATTTTCAAATAATTCACAAACCTCTATTTTGATCACAAGAGGTTATGTTTAGTTGATGCTTTGCCAAGTAGATGGGTTCATATTCCATAAGTTGTCGTACAAAAGCTTCATTAGGATTAATACAAAAGCGTTTCTGTTGAACATAATTGTATGCTCGCGTGTACGTTAACCCGTATGTCTCCATTAGATAAGCTATAACGAGCGCAGCACTGAAAGAGAATATAAAGCATTTTAATATCTAAATATTAAAGTTATAGGTCAAGAAAATTTAGGGAAGTTTATATGAAGGAAGTTAAATATACAAAAAAAAAATAGACAGCTTCAAAATCTATGAAAGCATATCGAACTATACACTCCTATACACTCCTTTCTCATAGACCCACTGCTTCCCCCTGGAAAAATTAGTCGAAATATCGTCCCCGGTGGAAAATTATCCTCCAATTTTTGTCCCCACTGATAATTACAAAATAAAATAAACCAATCCACACTGCAAAATATTCACTATTTTTCCCATCCCCACTGAATTTTCTGACTTTAATACAAAATAATTGAAATCCCCATTCATAAAAAACATGTGAGTATCAATCCCCATTGAGTTTCAGTCCGTTAATTTTATACCCACTGGCTGAAAAAATCCTACCGGGTCTGTTGGAAGGGGGTGTAATTCAATTGCAGAGAAGTTCTAAAGGTCGTACGCAGACTATATTACAGACCTACGAGATATACCACCGTTTCCATGAATCAAAACTTTTCCTGAAAGAAAAAGAAATAAAGACGTAAGAATACATAGTCTTTAACATTTTGAAATAAATTAAAGAGTTTCCCTTTGGAAATGTAAAGATACAAAAAATAAACTAAACGAGACCCTTTTCAAAATTATCCACCTCGTGAATAAATACACTTCCCCATATCCAGGAAAACTTTTAATAGTTTCTCTTTTATCGAGTCGTTGTATATATATTATTTCTATTATGACTTTCATTTAAATAAATAAAATTGACATTTTTAAAGTTTGTAAATTTTCAGTATATAAATACCATTATTTGTCATGCAACCATGAATGAAATCTTTAATCTGGAATTGAAGTTAAAAGTAGCTGGTTGATTGTAGTCACAGTTGACTCTTTATAATTCGATATATTATTCCAATCAGAGAAAGATTCGAATTACAGAGAGTAATTTATACTACTCCCCAGCCGAGGGGACCAATGTTTTAGTTCGAATTACAGTTTGACACGAATAAAAAAAGTTCGAATTAGAGAGATTTGGCTGTAGTTAAAATACTTAAGAAAAACCTTTAGTTCATCACGCTTAGAGGTTTTGAGGAAATAAACGAGTTTTACCACAGGGAAGAACTTCATGATTTGTTCATCTTGATCATCTCTGACGTCCAACACTAAATAACTGAAAAGAAATAAAGTTACTTTTTGTGATTGTGACCATACTTTCTAGAGGGGTCAAGACCCCCCCCCCCTTAGGTAAGAAGACCCCCCCTTTGGCAATCCCCCTTAGGAAAGTCATACTTTTAACACCCCCCCTTGCTTTTGGTTCATCAAAACCCAAGACCCCTCCTAAATGTAGGGGGGATAGAAACTATGGTGACATTATAGGTATATTTCCAAAAGATTTCTTAGGCATAAGGCCCGATTTTCGAGCTTTCAATCAATATCAATAAAATTACTTCGTTGGAACAAATTTCGACCGTTCTAGTACTGTTCTTCCATCTCCCTCGACTGGCGTTTTCACGGGTTCTAATTTTCGCGATTTTAAAGTAGGTCTCAACTCGAAGACAAAGTTGGGACAAAAATTTGTGAAAAAGGAAGATATTTTAAAACTAGCCAAGAAAATCATCAAGAGAGATCTTTAAAGATTTTAATGTAAGTATAATTAGAGGCATCATTCATAACTTACGAAAAAAGATCAGGGAAATTTGGTCTGACTCTGTTGACTTCCACTGGATGTCGGATACAAATAATGTGCGTTATACCAGTAGATTGTAAAACATCTAGCTACGATAAAAATATGCAAGTATTAAGTATGAATATATCATTTCATTTAATTTATTAATATTTAAAGAGGAGCATACATCAGTTAAATAAATAAAAATTTACAACTGCTATCAACGTCACTCCTCTCACCCAAATCGTACACTCGCTTCACATCACACCTCAAGACACACACTCAAGATAAAAATTAGATAAAATGACATAAATACTAAAAATAAATACTATTATAAATTGATAAAATTGATAAAATCTAAAATCTAATGTTTTCGAAAGATAGAGTTTAGTCTTATGTATCAAAGGATGAGCATCGTGGTCAAAGTGGCCAGAAAGGCTAAGAGACTAGAGGTGTGAGACTAAGACTGAGATGTGTAGTAAGAAGATGCATAGTAGAGAAGCTAAAAACTAGGGTAGGATAGATAATTTGAAGAGCTCTTAAAAGAAAAAGCAATACAAGATATTGCTTAAACTTTCAGGTGCGTCTTCATGGCGTCAGAAAAATCCTTAGAAGAAATTGTTTTCCTAACTTTAATTGGTAAATCATTAAAAAGTTTAGCTCCACTATATATTTGAAGCTTTGTTTTCCAAGTTCGAGTTTCATTTTTGAGGTCTCAATCAGATACCCATTGTTCCTTGTTTTAGTATGTTTTCTCAGCTTAAAATAACCGTTTAGGTTTGAACAAGTTTCATTATCAATCGAGCTTTTAATCAGGTTTAGTGCTTCTGCGTGGATCAAGTTGAGTATGGATGGAATACGTTTCCCCGTCAGTCGATGAGCTCTAGATTCAAGAGATTTAAACTGCTTCTTCTGAGTTTCGGTGTATGTCAGCTTGATCGGGCCTCTGTACGTCAGAATTGGAACAGTCATCATGGTGAAAATAGAATAGGCTGCATCTTTAGTGAGGTAAGAACGGAGTTTTTGGAGAAGTCTCAGTCGACCGGATGCTGTTTTGTAGGAGGTATCGAAGGTTTTGTTAAAATTCAGATTTGGATCAACTTTGTTTCCGAGATATTTGTATTCCTGTACATAATTAATTTGTTGGCCTCTGTAGAAAACATTAAGGATTTTGTCGATCATTGAGAGACGTTTAGCTGTTCCAAAAAGCATAGTTTCCGTCTTTCCCTTTTTCAAGTTAGCGATCAATTCGTTGTTGTCGAAGTATTCAGAAACTTTATTCAGGTCGTGATTCAGATCACTTTCGATTTGCGTTTTCAACTTTCCGTTGCATATATTACGGTGTCTTCTGCGTATTCTTGAAGCTTTTGCAGTAGAATAGCATGACCAACGGTGTCAAATGCTTTTGTCAGATCGATGTAGACAGCTCCTACTAGTTCTCCTTTGTCGATCGAAGATCGAAAGTCATCAAACAGTAGGGCACTAGCAATTTTGGTTGATCGGTTTTTTCTGTATCCAAATTGACGATCGGTCAGTAGGTTGTTATTTTCGAGAAAGTCAGAAAGTTGGCTTCTAACAGCTTTCTTCAATATTTTTGAAAACGTTGGCAAGATCGATATGGGCCTGAAATTTTCTGGTTTTTTGTCCCCGGATTTGTGGATAGGTGAGACAATAGCTTGTTTCCAAAGTGTTGGAACTTCTCCTGAAGTGATGGACATGTTGATGACATAAGCGAGTGGTTTGGACATCTCGGTGGCACAGTCTTTTAACATTCCAGGAGGTAAATCATCTGCACCTGTTGCTTTTTTGCGCTTTAAATTTTTCAATTCTCTTTCGACGAAAATTTTCGGTACGTAGGTGAAATTAAAGGCTTGAAGAGTTCTTAGTGGACGAATTTTAGGTGGTCTCCAAACGTGGTCGGTGAACATTGAGAAGGTCGATTTTAGCTTTTTGATGATTTCGCTAAAATAATCGGAGAAGATGATTGCTGTTCGTTCGTTTTCTATCTTCTGGGTAGAGAAAGGTACATTTGATTTTGACTTTGTCGGGAATATTTTTTTAACAGTGTCCCAAAATTTCTTTGGGTTTGATTTGTTTTCTTCTAGAATTTCTTTGTAGTGTTTTCTTTTTGAATCTTTTAATTTTCCGTTGCATTTGTTTCTAAGTTTCTTGTATTTCTCATAATCGTCTTCGGATTTTGTTCGACGTGCCTTTCGTAAAGCTAGATCGCGTTGGTTCATGAGCAGTGTCAGATCTTTTCGTAGCCATGGAGACGGTTTTCCTTTGATTACTTTAGTAGTATGAGGAGCATGTTTGTCGAAAACAGTTTTTAAAGTGCTCGTTAGGAAAATTGTTGCCTCGTTGGTGTCATGCAGTTGGTACAAAGGATTCCAATCGATCTTTTTCACGTCATTTAAGAGTGCCAGAGGGTCATAGTTTTTGTAATCTCTTGTTTGTTTAAAGATTGGTTCATATTTTGCACAATTTAATTTTCTGTTGCAACCGATTATGTCGTGATCTCCAATCGATAAGGGATAAACAATTGTGTCTTTGATGTTTGATGAGTTATTTGTGAGAATTAGATCAATCAAAGTTTCTGTTGTCGGAGTGATTCTCGCTGCAGTTTTAACGATTTGTTCGAAGCCATTGACATTGATAATTGCTTTCAATTGTTTATTGTCGTTTTTGTCGAGGTAATTTACATTGAAATCGCCAAGTACTAAAACTTCCATTTTGTTCTTTTTGTGCCGCAATTAAAGTGTCATTGAAAGCGTTGTTGAAATCTTTTGGCAAATAATCTGATGTGTTAGGAGGACGATAATAACTTTAAGGCATATATCTTTTAATGTCTAGGAGATCTTTAACTCTGGTCCATTGGAAAAAAACTTTCTATTAAAGTTACCTCGGCAAAAGAGCGACTGTCGATGTCTTATTTGGTTTAGTTATTTTCAGTACTTCACTTCTCATTCAGAGTAACGGCTCCATACAAACCCTTATGAGAAAGCCTTTTAGTTTGATCGATTGATTGATAACAAAAACATACCTGGGAACGACACGCTGAAGAATAAGGTCCTAAATATAAATTAGGTATGATCTCCTAAAAAGAAAAAGAAAAACGATTTTGTTGATTGTAAGACAATTAAATCTACGATGCAATGTATACTGCAGAAATCAGACCATCCATGTTTATTATAAGAGCAAACTATATCAGAACAAGCTTCGATGGCCAAAATGTTAAGAACAAGCAAGAACATTTTAAGGCTTTGCCGTATCTAACACTTAGGCAACTGGACTAAAACACTACCAAAATGGTGAAAGTAAGAACAAGTTAAGGACATTTTTAGGCCTTAAACTCAAAAGGATAAGAACAACCGAAGATGTTCTTTTAAGAAAAATGTAGTTCGTAAGCTATTTTTCTTCTTCTTTTATTTAGGGTTTTTTGCCAACTTGTTTTATTCTAGAATTGTGATCATAACTTTCAACCTTACTTATTTTGCTTGAGTTGAAGTAAACTGTGTACAATTCATGTAAATGTGAATATTTACAAACCTGCATGGTCCGTCTCATAGTATATTCCCAGTCCTAAAAACAAGAGTGAAAACATTTTTTGAGATGAAACAAACGACAAACCCTGAACTGACTCTGCGACTGAGCATGTAAGCTTTTGATTGGTCAAGATTAATAGCGAATCAACCATTTTACTGTTATCGATTTTGCGGCTCATTCCCAATTGTTTCAGTTACTCCGCCGTCTTCAAAGGTGTAGATACATATTAACTTGCCATTATAAGCCCAACTACTCACAGGGTTATCATGGAGGGTTGGTAACGAAGGAAAAGTGATGACGTCATTGGATGAATGTCCTTCAGTGTCCACCTCCATGACTTCTTAGTCTTTCCTTACAGCTCAAGTCATTATACCATACCAAGTTATTATTTTTACAGAATCTTATTCATTTTCATTTTTCCTGCTAAAAGAAAGGGAATGGACATTAAAAAAATCTCAAGGACAATCATTAATAAAATGCTTCGTCAAATTAAACTTTTTAACCACCAAAAAAATTGTTTAACAATCAATCAAGCATTTGGAGAAGATAACTTCAAAGCAAAACGACAAAATAACTCGAAAACTACACTAGGTTTACTTTTTTTCTGGACAAGATCTAGTCATCCCATTCTAGCCAGCTAGCATAATTTATAGAAGAATCAGCTGTTTAGAAGCTATAAAAGTTAACCCTCACTTATGAACAAGTTCTTCAAACTTTAGATATTCCTTCAAGCCAGCTAGCATAATTTATAGAAGAATCAGCTGTTTAGAAGCTATAAAAGTTAACCCTCACTTATGAACAAGTTCTTCAAATTTTAGATATTCCTTCAAGCCAGCTAGCATAATTTATAGAAGAATCAGCTGTTTAGAAGCTATAAAAGTTAACCCTCACTTATGAACAAGTTCTTCAAACTTTAGATATTCCTTCAAGCCAGCTAGCATAATTTATAGAAGAATCAGCTGTTTAAAAGCTATAAAAGTTAACCCTCACTTATGAACAAGTTCTTCAAACTTTAGATATTCCTTCAAGCCAGCTAGCATAATTTATAGAAGAATCAGCTGTTTAGAAGCTATAAAAGTTAACCCTCACTTATGAACAAGTTCTTCAAATTTTAGATATTCCTTCAAGCCAGCTAGCATAATTTATAGAAGAATCAGCTGTTTAGAAGCTATAAAAGTTAACCCTCAATTATGAACAAGTTCTTCAAACTTTAGATATTCCTTCAAGCCAGCTAGCATAATTTATAGAAGAATTAGCTGTTTAGAAGCTATAAAAGTTAACCCTCGCTAATGATAAAGTTCTTCAAATTTTAGATATTCATGGTTATCTTATTATTATATTACCAGGTTATCTGTGAGCACACTAAATGTAATGACATGTAGCTATTGGTACAAGGGTCGGATGGTGTTTAGAGCCAACGCCCAAAAAAAATGAAGAATCACTTATACTTAGTTTTGTATTTTACTTTTCCATAGTTTAAAAATAAGTTTTATATCGGTTTATATAATATAAAAAGTTTGCAATTCAATATTTTTTAATTTTCTAAGTGATTCATCACAACAGTAAATAATAACTATATCAAAGGAAAAGATCAAGGAGGAAAGTTTAATGCAAAGAAAAATTCTAAAATCTATGGGTACCCCAAAGGATGGTATGATCATTCTAAATTAATAAATGCATGAAAAAAATTCATAAATTAAGTCATAAAAAATTTAAATTAAAACATATTTGATTCATCAAAGCCCATCATTTCATTATGTGAACAAGAGGTCTTCATCGTCCTCATTATCTGCTAAAATATTCTTTGGTTCTGTATCTGAAAGAAATATAGTAAGAAATATGTTGAAGCTTGACTTCTGAAACCTGAAAGTGAAATCAGAAAATTTTCAACAAAAAAGATTCCACTTTATTTTCTAAGTTAAACTTCTGGCAAGAGAGACAAGATCAAGTATTTGAGCCTTTTCGAGAATACTCATGATAAGTGATGATAAGGAAATAGCAAATAAACATGAACAGGAAAAGTGAACACTTTGAAGTGATTCGAATGCACAAAATATTGTCAGGCTGTAACAAGCTCTATAGTCATGATCTAAGTAAAGTGTCATTAACCTCTGCAGAGTGTCCCATAGAAAATACTCGCTTATTTAAAAGCAATAATTAGGGATTTATTAAATGTATATAATTCTTGGTTTGGAAGCATTAACTTCTTTTAGTTTTAGCATTAACTATCATTCATGTAAAATCTGTTTAAATTAATCTTCTTGACCTTCGGATTAGGCCATGTGTTGACATTGTATATCTCACCTTTAACTTTTTCATGCTGATGATCTAATTGATATTGTTTCAAGGCTTCCTCTTTCACTGCTTTGTTTTTCTTCTTCTTCTCTTGAATTTTTTTCAACCTATGTAAATAAATGGGAAAGTAAGCAATTCAACAATTTTAATCAAAAGATTATACATACCAATCTGAGTAGGCATTGATACCCTTAAAAAAACAGCTTCTACTTTATACTTAGTTAATTGTAATTAACTGCTTATCTCTTTAATAGATGCATAGCAGTAGATAAAGAATGACAGCCAAAGTTAAAAGAGGTGGTCTGTTTCACTGCCAAGAGGTTGGCCATTCTGGTCATTACTGATACAAATAATACAAAACTATTAAAATAGCAGCCTCAAAGACATTTTGAATACTCAAAATATGAAGATCCACAGATTTTAGCTGATTCAATTAGGGGACACAATTTTTACCGATAAAATTCTTCTCTTTCCATTTCATCCAATTCACTAGTGATGTATGCAATGGTCCTCTCAATTCGTGGGATAATGACTACAAAAAAGTTTATAAGGAATCATGAATATACAAAAAACTAAAATCAAAATTTTCTCTTCTAATTAAATGTATTTTTAAATAGATGCAAATTTGATACAGCAATTACCGTGTTCAATAGCATTGACTCTTCTGTTGGTAATTTTGATTGCCTCATCCAATGTTACGAAAGCAGTCTAAATGAAATTGTATTTTAGTTGACTTCTCTAATTCGATCTTCAAAGGACCAAGAAATTCCTTCAACAATTAAAGAAAGATTCTGATTATGGCAAACCTCTTTTATACAGTTTTCAAGCTTAGGGAATAAGTGTTTCAGTTCGAGTTATATTTCAAATTATAAAGCTGCATTTGATGACAAAATCATAAAGATTGAATTATGTATGGTAACCTGAAGAGAAGCCAATTCCACCAGCAATTTCAATGCTTTGTTGAATGTGGTGGCACAGTTGTTCACTTGTTGTCCTCCACGAGACAATCCAGTCAGCTCATAAGCTTAGAAAATATGAGATACAGTTATTAATTAAACTATTGATCAACCCAAACAGGTGAATTAAACAATCAAAGTCATGAGTATAATTACCTGAAACAAATTTAGGACAATCTATCTAGAATTTTTTAAATACACTTGATTTTACTTTATCACTTTTAACCCTGAAAACATGAGGTGTCTGGGTTGGAGTACACCTGGAAGTATTGATAACTGATGTCTAAATTTTTTGCATTGATTTTCCAATAACACAAAATTTTAACATCGATCTATCAGGTAAACACTAAACTAGTCCCCTCATACATTCATGGTTGATAGGTGAATTAGTTAGATTAGACAAAGTACTCACTGTTTGCCCCATCAGTGTAAGCTTCAAATACTGGTAGTTTTACACCTGAATAATAAAAAAGTCAAATCATCAGTTTTTGTTGCTTTTCCATCCCTTTTTTCAAACCGAATGTACAGTAAGGCTAAATATTATCAAAAAAAAACATCATGAAAGAAATCAAAAGACCACAAAACACATAATTAAATTTTACCGGCTACATTGTCATTTTTTGTTCTCACTTTTGTCCATGCTTTATCTACATTTTCAGTGATAACCAAGCTAAAAGGTTGTAGGGAAATTTGCATATTCTCATAACGTTTTATCTTGAGAATTTAAAAAGAAGGTGTCAAAAACAGGAATTCAAATACTAACTACATGGTTTTATTCTTCATATTCTTTTGCATGGTAATTCATTTGTGACATTGTTTTCTACTTACTAAAATAAAAGTTAACTTGAATAACTCAATAAAGTTAACTCAAATAACTCAATAATTCTTTGGAAGATCTTTGGGAAGTGTTATGTTCTCACCTAGTCTATGATAAAATATTAGGAAAAGGTTTAAAATAAAATCAAACCTGAAATCACCAGCTGCAAAGTAAGCTTCTGTCAAAGAAAATGACGCTTCTTTCATCACGTCTCCCATCATAACTTTTGTCTAAGTAGAGGGTTTAAATAAATCAAATATGATAGAAACAAGTTTATAATACAAAATTATTACTACATCATTGGCTGTTTTTTAAAACAATTTTTAGCAGAGTTGATGTTTAAAAGCAGAGCTAGAGTGGAATCCCAGGGTTTTTTACGTTTTTATTCCTTCCGTCTAAAAAGAAAAGAACTAAGGCAACTTATGAAAAAGGCAAAACATATTTTTTCAACATACATATTTCAACTTTTTCCACAGAAAATCAAACAGTTCAAGGAATGTTTGAAGTATTGCCAAACCAGAATTTACAAAATACGACAAATAAATCTTGTTAGTTTTATTTGCAACCAATTTATTATTATCTAAAATCAAAAAGGACATTGTATTGTAAATAGGGTGAGTTACTTACATCAATGATAGTCTTTAAAATTTTTCTGAATCTCATTGTCAAAGCATCAGATTTTTTCTTCAATAAACTGTGTCCCTTTTGCGCTCCTTTTAACCTCTGTTTCATTGTTGTCATTGCCCTATAATGACATTAATAAATTGAAATCAATAAAAAGAAGAAAACCAAGAAAACAATTAAATTTCAACATCTCTTGTTTCCCCTTATTTTTTGTAATTTTTCTCCTGGCTAGACTACAATAATAGAAAGTTTATATATCTCTGTTTTTCTGCGAGGGAGACGGCATTTTGTCTATCTAGGACAATTTTATATTGACTAACTAAGAACTACCGTAAATCAACATTTTTACTATCCTCGATTTTGTAGGCCAGAACCCCGCCTGGAAATAGTCTTTAGGAGAAGATTATAGAGTAAGATATTGGGCAAAAAGTCAAAGATTTTCAAGATGAGAGGAGCATCACCATTCTAACCAGCTAACACCTGATTTCATTAGGCCAGGTTTAAGCACATTCACCTTAGAAGTACCAACAATACTAATCTTTTTAATCATAAAACTAGAAAATATAGCAAATTTTGAGCAAGTTTTAGATGTGAGAAGATCAAATATCCCAGGCAGTGTAGACTTAAACTCATATATCAAGATTACGGGATTTCGAGTACGGGCTGATTTTACTTTCGTTTTGAGTGGTTTCATTTTCGATTTCAAGCCAACATTTTAGTAACGGGGTGCTCGTCCATAGTTACAGGGGTTTGTGCAAAAAACTAAACACAGAAAATTTTCCAAATCCCCTATTTCAATTAATGAATCTTCTTTTGTTCAATAATGGCACTTTGTTGACAATCTAACTCTCAAATTCCCGCTTTCTTCAGTAAATTGAAGATGAGAAAAAACCTAAGCCACGGATCACAAATTGAAACAAATATATGAAGGGTGGGATTTTACAGCCGCTCGCCGTGCAAGCCACTGAAAGGCCACAGGTGCCAAAAAGAAGGGCCGTTTGAAATGCGGCAACCTCATTGGTGGAAATTTGATAAATAGCTGCGAAGGAGCGCTATGAAGCAATCAGTAGAAGAGACCACTTTCATTTTTGTTGCAAATTTCTATAAAATCTTCTCTCAGGGATTACTTGTCAATGTACATGACGCGAAATGAAGATATTTGAGATTGCCACCTAAACAAAATTCAACTCCTGAATTCTCGAACAATTTACCATCAACTGCTCTAACTTGGGACTATCTGACAAAACATGGGACAGCCATTTGGCCACCATTTTATCGAACCTCCAAGGTCATTTAAAATTAACATACCACGAATCATAGATAGCAAATAATAAGCACATGCACGCTGGAAGAAAGTCTCTAGAGATTTTAATGACCAGCCAGTTCATTCATTTGAGGGCTATGCATGTTAACCTCCACTGATGCAAGTTACCCAAGTCGCGTATTTTCCCGCGTGACAAAAGACGCGGCAACAAAAAAAGGATAAAAATAAAATTCAGAATTAAATATCTAAATGATAAAGAAAGATATCTGCATGATTTTTTGTTCCAAAATGAAAAGAATTTATTCACCTTTACAGTGCAAAAAGCCAGAAGTCTTTAACGTTCTTCGTTGATTTGTAATCTTCGATTTTCAGAGCTTGGGTTGCCCTATTTGTTGTGAACAAGATTACGGCACCGCGAATTTGGAAAAACCATGGTTACTTTTGTTAAGATCACAAAGGAGCAGATCGGTCCCGTAACAAATGGTTTTTTGTGTTTAAAAGATGGTAGATCAAGCTTTCTTTTGAAACCGTTCGTTCTGTTGGGTCGTGCATTATCTTCCAGCAAATGCAAATCAAAGAATCCGTCAAATTTTTATGTTGCGAAAGGTAACAGCAGAGAGCTTAAGACTTTCCTAGCAACTCCAGAAGATTTTTCAAGTTTTAATTTTTTTTTCAAAATCTATCTTATCTTGTAGAGCTTTGAAAAAGAAAGAAAATGAGGGGTCATAGGCCTCCAGAAGATTAGTGGTTGTAAAGATATTCAAATTTTAGTGTCAAAAATTTGACTAAAAATGTCAAAAAAAGGTTAGGAAAATAGCTTGGAAAAATTCGAAAAATGTGTCAAAAAAGAAAATAAAGAAATTTTCCAGTCATGCTTCTTAAATTTTGCATATCTCTTTTTCTAGTGTAGCTAGAGACCTCAAATTTGGAGGGAGAATTCTTTGATGGTGTTAAAATATTATTATATAAAAATATTTGTAAAATATTTAGTATATTAATTTATCAAAATAACAAAAGATATATCTTTTTTTGAAGAAAGAAGACATTGCATTGTTTTATTTTTGTTTTTGAAGAAAATAGCTTGGAAAAGGCTTTAATGAGTCAAAAAAGGTGGTAGGACCCATTTTCAAGGGGCCTCTGGAAATGGAGGAACAAAAACTTATGAGTAAAGAATAAGTTCTTCTGAAAGGAGAAACCCCAAATGAAAAGAAAATCCATTTCGGCAGAAACTTTTTTTTGGGACATTCCGGGTTGGTCTAAAAAGCAGGGTAGCCAATTGGGGTAGCGAATTGGGCTAGGTTATGGGGTACCTAAATATTTTACAGACCAGAATAGAAATACCGAAAATGAATGCATAGAACCACATTTTACTGACCAGGGAGCATGAATCTGATTGATACTTAGATTGATCATGCATGATTCCAAAGATAAACAAAGATATGAATTACCACGTGTTAATGCACGAGGAGTAAGAAAAAGAGCTTCATTATAATAGAGCTATTTCAAAAGACTTTTTGTACCTATTATAAGCTGCCATATTTTTGAAAGGAATTATTTGTTTGAAACATCTAAACATGATTTAAATTAAACAATAGATTCAATAACAAAGGATTGTTAAGATATGACAAGATTAGAGATCACATGGCCCAAAGGCGATTCTCATCAAATTACAGCTTCACAGAAATAACAATTAAAAACATAAATAAAATCTAAATCTAAAATATTAAAAACTGTTTTGTATATATTTTTTATTCGGGTCTAGGTCTGTAAATTTTCAAATAAAGCCAAGAAGGAAGACAAAATGGCGCCAGGTCTCTTGAGAAGTAACAAAGTTCAGTACCTTTGGAAAAAAGGCTATTGTGGCTGAAGTTCGAAAGGAATCTTACATTTTATTACATGGAATCATTAAGAAGATGTTGTAATAGTATTTCCACATGAAAACAGGTTTCAGATTTCAAAAGTTTAGGCAAAAAGAGGTACCCCAAAACCCAGCCCAATTGGCTACCCCATTGGCTACCCTGCTTTTTAGACCAACCCGGACATTCCCATGCTAAAGAAGCAAAAAAGTTAAAAAAACTGCATGAAAATGAAAGAACTAGAATTAGCAATTGTGATTTTTGAATTCCTCACCCTTTTTCTGATAAACATACAAAGTTTCAGCCTCCAAATACATTTTCCTCCGTTTCCAGACACATTTGTTCTTCGATAGTTGCTAATTTTTTTCTCCCGTCGGCAAACAATTTTTAAAATGTTGCAAAATGTTTGGCATTTTACCACTTTGCCGTCTAGCCAGTGTCCACAGTGTTATATACCGCTGAAAAGCTAAGATCACGGGCTTTCATTTAGTAAAAACCGGAACGCTTTAGCATACATAGAAGAAAAGTTCCAAGGGTTCAAAGTTCACGGAAAAATGAAACATTTGGTTTGACGTCAACGAAAGTTACATGACTTCTGGAGTCGCTAATTCCTCTTTCATGCTGTGCAATTATCTTTTGTGTATCTATATCTGCTCCATTGTAAGGGAAGTTTAATGTTATAGTGACCCCCGTCTCTATAGGACCCTGCCGACGCACCGGACCTAACGAACACCGGACACAAAAATCCGGTGTAAAAGAGAATTTTTTTTACCACCGGACAATCTCTACACCGGACTTAAGGAAGTCGGATGTCCGGTGTCGGAGAAGGATATTTTTTCCCACCGGACAATCAAAACACCGGACATGACCAGTCCGGTGTGTCCGGTGTTTCTTAATTTTTTGTTTCATAAATGTCCGGCGTCCAAAATTCCCTGTATGCAAACACCGGACTGACAGCGGACTTATTGCATCCGGTGTAGTGAAAGGATACTTTTTGCCACCGAACAAATACACCGGACAGTCCGGTGCGTCGACAGGGTCCTGTCTCTATGGCTCGCACTACGGAAAAACACTCTCGCCCCCCAAACTTCCTGCGCAGATTTTTTTGTGAAACACTTTCGATTTCAGTGCCGTGGACATGTTACAAGATGGTAGGAGGTTTTTGTTTGTGTTTTTTGAACAGGAATCTTCAAAAAAATGGAACTTCAAAATGGAATATCTGAAAAACTACTACCGTAGAGTCGTTTAATCTCGACATACGTCTTGCAATCTCGACATAGCTGTAGGCTGGTCTTCGAAATAAAAAATCAAACATAAACAAATACATACCAAAGTTATCAATCAATCACTAAAATGTACTCTCTCTATCACGTCACAGATTGTTAATATAATATGAGAAATGTGAAGTGTTATTACTTATACTTATATTTGAAAAGAAAACTTTAACGATGTAGTAATCGCTAAAAACTAATTAGCATGCTTTCAACGAAGATGTCTAAATCACAACATCACAACATTTTGCACGCGAGGAATTTTTTAGTAGACATTTTTACCGTGAACCGAAAATAATAAAAAGAACCCGGTTTCCTTTTGAATTTAATGTGACCGCCATACTGGCCATCACGGCGTGCGGCCTGTTAGCGCCTAGAGCGTGTGTTTTTATATATAAGGAAGGGGAAACCAGGCTAAGCGCGCGATATATTTTTATCACGTGACTTGAAGCGTAATAAAGTTGTAAAATTTTAATGATGGACACGAGAAAGTTACGAGGAAGTTTCAAAGTTTGCATGCGTTTCGTGTGTTGTGTAAAACTGCTTTATAATTTGGCTTTCTTTTTAATAAAGGATTGCAATGTTTACTGAACTTCTAGTTTGATGGATGAACTTGTTCGATAAGAATGATACCAAGAATTTCATTCAAGGTTTGTTTTGATTATTTTACAGATCCGGTGTCGAGATTGCAAGACGTATGTCGAGATTAAACGACTCTACGGTAAAGGTTGAAAGATAAGTGAACCCTCATTTTTTTTCTGAGGATAAGGGCTTTTCATTAAACTTGGTTTGACATTTTGAAAATGATTTTGAAATTTCGACTGACCCCCCTACCAATTATTGTGATTATGAGAGATAGTGAAAGTTTGATTGATAAATTTGGTTGAAGTACCAAATCAAACTTGTTGTCAAAAGAGATTTAAACAGTAAGTGAAAATACAGCCCAGAAATCAACCATCCCAAGATTTGACCAATCGTCCCAAGTTTTAGAGCAGTTGACGGTAAATTGTTCGAGAATTCAGGAGTTGAATTTTCTTCTACGAAAGAAAAGCTTTCATATTTGTTATGCAAGTTTAGTAGAAAATAGGAGAAAAATCTTACATTCTAGATGGAAACACATTGATTCTGTCCTTGCCTGACATCTTGAGGGTGTTCTTTATTAAGTAAACCTCTCCAAGCACCAATTTCTAGAATTAAAAAAAAAAATGACCAGCTTGTGAATTTTATTTTGAATCCCGAGATTTTCTTGAGCAGGTCATTTTCGCGGGACAACTACAACATATTTGCAGGTTAGCATTCTTTGTAATCTCAGGACCAATAAGTTTTTACCTAGGAATTCTTTTCGAAAATGATTTTCATAATCAATGATTTTGAAACTCTACATATTAATTTCAAATTAATTTTTTGAAGTAATTAAATAAAGAACAGCTTTTAATTTGAGTTTTAAAGCAAATTATGAAAAAAATAGTGTAGTCCCGCTTTTGTAAGTAGGTAGTTTACTTTTCATGATAAACCACGGAAACTAACCATGGGCTAACACACTAAAGTTTTTCCTAACAAAGTGTTGTAAATGATTTTCGTATTTCAGACTTTTGATTTTGCTTTGGGTTTTGCTGTAGAGATTGCTGAAGTTTGCTGAAATGCATGCGTTGTGATCTCGATCTATTTCGACTGACCGATGGACCAACTTTATCTAGGTAGGTGTTTTATTTCTTAGGGATTTTTCATTCATTAGCTGATGTGTATTGTAATAACCTACTTGGTTGGCCTGGGCGGGATCTATAATCTATCAGTTACCGTGAGAGGTCCTAAAGCCGACAGCCCAGCCTAAAGCCGATGGGGTCTTTCAAAGATACAAACTAAAATAAAAACAAACCTTTCGCTGTGACGCAACGAAGATACCAAAGTGTCAACTAAACTGAGAGATTTGATACACTGAACCAATACACCTTATCGGAAATTCTACAAAAACAATTGCGCTAAAATGGATCCGTTGAAATTGGGAGTAAACATAAATGGTAGCGAGAGTAGCGACGGTATGGCTAGCAATCCATGGAGTACGCTCGCGTAGTACGGCCCAGCTTCAACACTACATTTCCGTCACGTAAATATACTACATGAATTCTCTACCTGTATAAAAGATCCCGCCTAAAACAAGAACTCATTTGCTTATATCTGGCTTGTTTATGTTCCTAAAAATACACTGAATTTGAAAAAAACAAACAAAACAAAGCTTTCAACAGTCAGGCACATCCTGGCAAATGAACGGGGTGAGCATTTGCATAGGGTATTCATCACCCAGTTTAAATGAGAGGACGTCTCAGGCTAAAAGTGTGAAAATGAATAAAAATGAACTTCAAACTGAAAAAGGGAAAAAAGGAAGAAAACTGGGAACTTTATTTTTTCATTAAAAGTTTCTTCAATCTTCGAAGACAAAATTGACCCATGGAAAAAAAATTTCATCTATGCAGTTCTTTGAAATGAAGCAAAATATTCCCAACCCGGTTCAATTAAACTGGGTATTCGGCGCTATTACGTCACTTTCGTTTTCGACCCCGTTCATTTGCCAATGGTCGCAAGTGAAAAATACCCCGTTCATTTGCCAGGATGTGCCTGACTGTTCAAGATGCTAGCAGAAGCTATTAGAAAGAGAAAAACAACAACTTCGGTGGTTCTTCAGTTGATTTGGAGGCTCTATTGGCATCAACATTTTGGGTGTTTTGTAAGGCTTTTTGCCTGAAAATCGCAATATCGAGCTTTGTTTACCTCCCAAAAAGTGTTGCGTAGCAACAACGCGAGGAGGTGGAATTTCCGATAAGGTGTATTGAACCAAATAACAATAATTGCTTCTTATAACAAGACATATTTTTTTATTGCAATATGCACAACGTCATAAATGACAACAGTAGTAACAGCATCATAAAAAGTAACGAGATGTTTTGATTTTCCAAAGCACACGAAAATATAAAAGAGGTCTGTGTACAAGCGTGCTCATTTTGAAACGTTACGTAATCAAGCCTGGTTTCTATTACTTACACTGGCACTTGGCTTGATTGCGGGGCCAGGACGTTGTGTAAGGATACATATAGACGACGTATATTTCATTATATTATATATTACATGATAAGAATACAAATAGACAACGTATATTACAATCATTATGTATTACATGACACCTTGCTCCTATTCTAGTAAAGATAATATATGTTGTCAAAGAGTACACTTAAATGAAGAGCTATCCGATTGCGGCCCTTCCGTAAATAAACATCCGGACTTATAGGTGGTAAAGAGGGCGTTGATAGTTGCCGCCTCATAGATTCGATGTTTGTTATTCAAATTAGTGCTACCACATCCGCCCTTTTTTCAAATTCGCGCCATTTTTACAATTTAGTCTGTTTGTTTCTTGATGGAAACCAGTACAAGTTGTTTCGTATTTTTCCCGCACAAGTCACTTTTATTACAAAACTGTTATCGTTTTAAACTTGAGCAACTGATCCAGAATAAAAGGTAATTATTTTTACAACTCGCACTTTTTAATTACATTAATTGACATCTTGACATTACAGCTATCTTGTTAGATGTTTTGTTTCGAGAGTTCTAGCAATAGTTTATCGTTCAACTTGGAGAGGGAATGTTTGTAAACATAGAATTTTTTTTCATAACAGTTATTTGGGGGGTCGGAATTAGGCTGGGCTGTCGGCTTTAGGACCTCTCACGACCCTCCAGTATAGACCTAACTCTTCATACAAAAGTTACGGGAAATGCATATTTGGACTTTGTACACTATGCTGCACGCCAGCATTTAAGCTGAAGTCCCACAAAAGCCGGACAAAAATCAGTTTTTTGCAGTTTGCAAAAAAACACCACATAGAAGATCTTTCAAATTCAGTATGTGGATAGAGCAGTAAAAAACACAACTTTTCTATTTTTCCTTTTTTTTGCAAAAGTTCTAAGAATGATAAGGATAATGATAATTGAATACTATCCACTGATAATCTGCGGCGCTATCGTAAAGCTAGAATCGCTTCGCGTACTCTTCGCTTGAGAAAACGATCGACGGATTAAATTTTTCACCCGCGCGGGAGTTTGCAGGCGTTCTGCAAGCATTCTGCGAGCGTTCTCGGCTCAATCCTCAGCTCAATCCTCAAACAGTGTTAAAATGGTAGACTCAGCTGTGACAGATATTATTTCGATGGAAGTTGTTGGAATGTTTGCAAGACTCTTGACAGAAAATCTTTTGTTTTATTGTCAATGATGACAGTTGACAGTGCTGTTATTAATTTTGATAGATCTGATATATTGATGTTTGTAAGTGCACTTTATAGTTTTGAACCCCATTGAAGAATCATATTCTGGTTTTCATGTTATTAGATGCTGTTTTAGAGCTTTAGAGCTAGCCTGCCCTCGACATGGCCCGAGAATTCTCGGACCAAAACTTTTATTGGAATTCGCGTAAAGCCCGAGTATGGCCCGAGCTGGCCCGAGAATTCGGGCCGTGTTCGGGCCACACGCGGGCCACGCACGGGCCACACTCGGGCCAATTTTTGAAAACATGATTTAAACAGGCGTGTAATTTCAGGACTGAATTTTTTTAACATTTTCGTTGAGAAAAACTTGGTTTCTCTTAATTATATTTTAAATATATAAATGTTGTAAATTCATATAAATATTAAATGTCTTATTTGATATGAAAACATAGTTATAAATATACTTAGGTTGGAAATATTTGCTAGTAAACTGGTCCTGGTTTTAAACTGAAGCGTGTCCACGCATTGAGTTTAAAGCCTGAAGGGCTAGAGTTCAATCTCTGATATGATACACAAATGTAACCTTTCTCAGGTAAGAAAAAGTGAAGCCTTAAAAAATGCGCCGCATCTTTGACGACAGATTGAATCTAGCAATTCCTTTGTTTATGATTGATATTTTTTTTGAAATTTAGCGGTAAATTTTAGTTTCAATGTGTCATTTGTGTAAAACCCAGGCGAGCCGCTCAAGGCCGCGCAATTTTTGTAGGATTTGTTGGCTTCAAATCCTACCAAAAAGATTGACTTCTAGCCCTTCGGGCTTCTACTTCATTGTGTCCACGGGAAGCTCGTAAAGTTTTTTTGAGCGATATAAACAAAACAGACAAATCTTATTTTGTACTATTTTGTTTGACTGGACATGCTGAATCAATTTAAATATGGAATCTCCTGACATGGCCCGAACATGGCCCAAATGACTCGGGTCATGCTCGGGCCAAAAGAATTGATAGGGTCTCTCGGCCCGAACATGGCCCAAAGAGGCCCGAGAATTCTCGGGCCATGTCGAGGGTCGTGTTACATCAATATGCCAAAAACATTTTGTTCAACCACCTTCACTTCAAGATAGGCCACCATAGAATGAACTTCCTTTTATAGGTGAACCATATTCATGTGGCTTTCAGCCTTGCACTCCATTGTTTTGCATATGCATTAATGTGACTACTGCTGGAGTTTTTTGATTATTCAACAGGACATCCCGACTAGCAAAAGGTCTATCAGATATTTACTCAACCCCAAAACTTCTATATGGCCATCTTCAAGCCTTTAAAAAGTCTCACATAGCTAAAAATCTAAAAAATCTTAGTTTAAACAGCCTTCAGCCACCCAGAAAATAGATACCTAATCACTATTAAATAATAGAAATCTTGAGAAATGTTGGCGAGGCTCAGCAGAAAATCATTACATAGTTTCTAGAGGGGTCAAGACCCCCCCCCTTAGGTAAGACGACCCCCCTTAAGTGCTAACCCCCCCTTAGGAAATTAATTTAAAATTTCACACCCCCTTAGAAAATCAGTATAAATGAAACGATTGTACAAGAGTCATAATTCAAGGAAGATCCCCCTTATCTAAGAAGATCCCCCCTTAGGAAAGTCAAACTTTTAACACCCCCCTTGCTTTTGGTTCATCAAAACCCAAGACCCCCCCCCCCTAAATGTAGGGGTAGAAACTATGCATTACCACCTATTCCTTATGTCTCAAAAATTGTTTAAACTGGTTTAAAGTGCCTGAAAATTTGCAAAATTGATAACAGGACCCCCTAAAATTCTTGAAAATCTGGTCACTTTACAAGGGATTTACAGAGGCTACTGACAACTTCAGAGCTACACAGTGATAAAAGCTGAGATTTTTTTCATTCTTTGGGTAAAAAACAGTACTCTTCCATGATTTTCAAAACATAGATTTTTTTGAATTTTCTTACATGCTGTGAACATTCAGAAAATCAAAAGAAACCCATATGCAATTTGAAATATTTTCTCTCATATTCAAATTTTTACTCCAAAAGCCAAAACTTAACAAGCCCTCAAGTTGCCATTATTTATTAAGACCTAAAATTTTGGGATTCTTGAGTTTTTCACTATTATTTACCAAATACCACCTGATTTCTTAGAGAATATGGTATTAGATGCTATTAAAACTGTGTTGATTAAAGATAATCAAGGCTCGAATGCTAATTATTTTTTGTTTTTTCAAATATTATATAGCAATCATCTACTTTGGATTGATGTTAGTTGTGAACAATTTCTCAAACACCTGTGGAAAATATCAAATATCCTTTGGAAGATCTCAGCAGCAGCATGATAATCCATGATCCAATTGGAATGTATCTTACAAGAAAAGTGGATTACAATGGGTATGTATATTTCTCTTTATGTAAAAGACCAGCTTGTGTACAAGAGTTTCTTTAAAACATTGTTAATTTTGAATAATCTCTGTCTGGGATGACTATTCAAAATATCAGTAGTTTAATCAGCCGCAGTGACTCTTTAAATAGGTTCAACAATTTTTTTCCAGAACAGATATAGGATACAAGTTTTGTATTGGATTTGTTCTGAAATCCAGGAAAAATTTTCTACCTATAAAGTATTTGTAAGATATTTGGTTTTTCCTGTAAAAGATGTGTTCTGAACATTATCCAATAGGCAACAATTATACCCCTGTCTCCTTGAAAGATGTGGTTTGAACTTTTTCTAGGGGGGGGGGGTTTCAGGGGGTACCCGATTCCGCAATTCCGCCAATTTTTTCTCCAATTTCCGTCAAACCGTCTTAAATTGAACAAAAATTCCGTCACTGAAAATTCCTTTGAAATTCAATATTTTTGTCGAAAATTCCGCAAATTTTGAATATCTTTTACCAATTCCGAAATTCCGCAAATTTTTTTGCTAAATTCCGTTTTTCCGCACTAAAATTGTCTAATTTTCCGTCTCCGTCAGAGAACCCAATTTCCGTAATTCCGTCTAAATTTTCGCCAAATTCTGCCACTCCGTCCGAAAAAAGGGCCGATTCCGCTCCTCCGCCAACCATGAACCCCCCCCCTTTCTAGGGTTTTCTAGGTAAAAAAAATGCATTGTTTTCTCTTGGAATATACCACTGCCTCCTTGAAAGATGTGTGTTTGTTCGGAAGATTTCAAGAGTTACCTAATCAACAAGAACACATCCAGGTTTCATCGATTCCCTTTCTTCTCATTTCAGAGCTTATCAAGATCTCTAGGCCTACCATGTTCCTAGAACACATCCGAAAAAAGATTGCTTCACTCATCATAGGCTGCTTTTGTACGACCTTTTTAGATTTTTACAGCACTAGGTTTTTTATTTCAATTTCTCCTTAATCATGCTCAGTATTTTCCAGCCTAATTCGAAATCGAAAAAGTCAAATAATTCAAATAAGAACCGAGAGGGAAGCGTTTTACACTCATTCAAAATTGCGTATATATAAAAAAGGATAAGGATTGATAATCAGATTACTCTAGGGGCTGAGTTAGGTCTCGTATGCACATCGGCGTATAGTCATTTTTTCTTTTGATCATGAAAGTATAGTCCTTGAAAAGTCAGAAAACGTGTGTGGTGTTATTTGGATCAGGCACAAATTTCCATAATGGCGGATTGTAGATTTTCAACCCTTTTTAGCCCATTCTTTTTTAACTTTAAACATAGACATATTATATACCAATCGATCACAAATTTTATGCTGATTAAGAAAAACTTCAGAATCATGGTCTGAAAATTTCGTTATCTGGAGATATGAAGCAGTTTCGATTTTGATTTTTTGAAATGACTACTTTTGGTTCCAAATTTGCGTGGCTGTAACATTTGATTGGCTTACTTGATTTACTTGAAATTTTCGGAGGGCCTTGCCTACCGTTCAAATAATAAAATTCAGGAAAATTTATTTTTCTTCATGAATTTCGAAATCCATAATGGTGGATTCAAAACTTTCTTTCGTCACATGGGCACTTAGGCTCTGCTAGCCCAAGAAAAATATTTTTTGAGCTTAAAACCCTGCATATTATATACCAATCGATCAGAAATTTTATACTGATTAAGAAAAAGGTCAGTACCATGGTCTGAAAATTTTGCTATCTCGAGCTATGAAGTACTTTCGTTTTCAAAACTTAGAAAACGTAAGTACTTCGTATCTCTTGATATTGATTATGGAAATTTGTGCCTGATCCAAATAACGCCATACACGTTTTCTGACTCTTCAAGGACTATACTTTCATGATCAAAAGAAAAAATGACTATACGCCGATGCGCATACGGGACCTAACTCAGCCCCTAGAGTAGATGAGAGCTGGTAGTGCTTTTGATTTTTGGTTTTTGAGCTAAAATATCTCTATTCTCTAACTGTAAATTATCCGCTGAATAGAGCCTGAAACTTCCCTATACAGTACCAACAACTTTTCGAGAAACAATTTCTGGCAGTTAATAATCAGTTTGATAAGCTTTATTGTTCACACCAGAATTAACTGAAACGTTTCTTGCCAAAGTTGAACGACGCCGAAAATAAACAAAATTGATAGCACTGAGAATTAAGAAGGGCCATTACCGTAATCAATGTAATAAAAATGATGTCGTTCTGTTTTGAATGAAATCTGTTGATTTTTGATTTGTTTTATGTTGAGTCTTCGAAGCATCTTTAATAGAAGAATATGAGAAAATTAATTGTAAAAAATGTCAGTTAGTCAGTTAGTCAGTTAGTTAAAATACTAATTATTTGGAGGGAAAGTTAGTTAAAATCTATTATGCAGAATCTAAATAGATACTAAGTGAAAATACCGGGTGCACCAAAAAAAAGTATACAGGTTTGTCAAGATATTGTGAGCTTCAGGATTTAATTTTTTGTTTATTCTTTTTTTATTGTATAGAGGATGCTCTAACTTGAATTTTGAGCTCTTATACATTAAATTTGAAAAAGTAGTTCGAAAATTATTTTAAAAAAACTGACTTATTTTCAATGTCGAAATTTCAAAAGATCATCAAAAACAGCAATCAGTAAATATAGTAGAGTCTCTTTAACTCGAACCTCTAAAACTCAAATGTCACCTTAACGCGAGCAAGTTTTCTGGTCCCTTTAGTTAACAATGCCTTATAAACCAGTTTCCAAAACTCGAACAAATTTGCGCTCCCCGCGTGTGTTCAAATTATAGAGACCACACTGTATGTAACTTGCAAAGGAGTTAATGTTTTAACCTTTTAATTTGTTATAATAACAAGTTTTAAGAAAAACATAAAGATTCCAGAAAAGGCTAAGGAAATGCGGAAAAATCCATTGTTTTACTATTTTAACCACTAAAGTAAGATAAAATTAAAAAGGTTTTCTGGTTCTTATATTTTATAAATTGTTACTGTAGATTATGTAAAAACCATAAATTATCGGTATAGTTAGTATCAGTTTAAACTACCTGTCTGTAATGAACTCTTCTCTGATTAAATTTTAACTATTCGAATCTGGAGTAACGTGGCATTGTTGTGGGACAATGTACAAATCTGAACTTGCTTCCAGTTCGGTTTCCAAATTGAAACGTTGGAATATGTTGATGACTGCAGGATAATTGAAGGTTTGGTTGAAATTGTCTGATTGTCAGCTTAAATTCATGTGCAAAAAATAACTTTCTTTTCTAGCCCTTTTTCGAATTTATTGGTAAAGACGAATTTAGTTTGAAATGCTAGAAACACTTCGTTGGAAAGATAATCGAGTTTTATAACCATTATTATCTCATTTCATAATGTGATATTTTGATTATGTTTACCTGAAACTTTATTTTTATTGCATGTACGTATTTTGTAAATGTTATTCTAATTTGTTCTTTTTAATCCATGTTTAAATGTGCTTTACTCTTCATATTCTTCATATTCTTGACACGACACTTTTTTTTTTGTAAGAACAAACAAGAACAGGTTTAAAATGGTTAAAATTTTAAAAACAAGTTAAAAAGATATCGAGGCTTCGAAAACTCTTAAATCATTCGATATCTTAGAAAAATGGGGAAATGGACAAAAATACTCACAAAATGGTGAAAATAAGAACATGTTAAGAATATTTTTAGGCTTAAAACTCAAAAAGTTAAGAACATCCGGGATATCATCTAATATATCCTGGAAAATTTTGGATATCTTTAAAAACAATCTTCCCATTTTGGATTTTTAGAATTCAACTATAATATTTTTCTTCTTCAATTTACCATGAATTCATGAATTTACTAATTACTTAACTTATTCTGTACAGTATATGGGCTAAGTCGCGATATATGGTGTGTCTGAAACTGCCGTTCTTTTTCACGTCCTTCAGAAAATGCAGATACATATGTGACTTTAGAAGATGGATAGAAGATATAGCATCTAAAAGGTCAACCAGTATTTTGGGGTCCTAGAATCAGCATTGATAAAACCGAAAATTCTAAATATGAGAAACAGCAATAAATTATGGAATTCCATTCCTATCAGCTTGAGTTAATAGTTTATAACAAAAAATTAACATTATATATAAAAATTTTCGCTGAATCAGCAAAAACGGCAAATTTTGTCATTTTTTAACAAAATATAGGAGAAAAATACCTTTAAAGCTTAATATTTTCAGTTTCAGTTAAGCTGTTTTTCTAAAATTTTTACAGCATATTCCATACATGAATAGAACTATTTTCAAAAGAGATTGATTTTCAGAAACTTGATTAAGACGTTGTAAATCAAAATTGTCATTTTGAAAATTTCTAAATTTTCAGTTTGGACTTTGCATCATTGAAAATCTTGAAATATTTTATAAAAATTATAAATTTTACATCCATCGGGTCGTAAATTTAAGGGAAAACACAAATATGTTCATAATTTCTCCCCCTATTACCACTGGGCTTAATTTGATTTTCACTACACCTACGTTTTGGGGGCCCCAAACCTCCGTTTTGACAACCAGGGGTATACTGTAAAAATCTTATCAAACAAATTTATGCCCAAAACCCTCTAAATCACATTTCAAAACTATGGTCAAAAATTTTTGTAAAACCTCTTTTCCTCTAGATTTAAGAGAAATTTCAAATTTGATCGACGTTTTGGGGGCCACATACTGTATGGTGTGTTGTATTGTTGGACCTACCTTAAGGTAGTGTCCTATAAATTAACCCGTGTTCGTTAGTTAGTTCGTTAGTACGTTAGTTACCGACTTTTCTCGAGATTGGCTCATTCAATTTTTCTGATTTTTTGCACAAAGGTGCATTACTATAAACCCTCAAATGTGACGGAGCCCGATTTTCGAAAAAAAAAATTTTCCGGCCGGTAGAACCGGAAATGTCCCGAAAAAAGCGTTTTTTTGAGATTTTCTCGAGATTTTATCATTAGTTTTTTGCGATTTTTTGCACATAGATGCACATTAGTACTGCCGAAAAGGTGTCGAAAACCGTTTGCCGAAAAAAAAATTTTTCCGGTCTGTAGAACCGGAAATGTGCCGGAAATCGTCGTTTTTTCACATTTCCGTCACATTTTTTCAACTTATTTAATTGTTTCTTTACAGAAAAATGTTCTTTATGATGATGCCCAAAACTTAGCATCGTTTGATTTCCAAAAAAATCATCCTTTGAATCCGGAACTCCTTAAAAATCGCCCGGAACAGCCGAAAACCGGCCGTAGAAAATTAATAAAACGGTTTTCCTTCATTTTTTCAACTTATACTCGACAGATTTTCATGATTTTTTGCACAATGATGTAAAATGGCAATGCCCAAAATGTGACAGAGCCCAATTTTCGAAAAAGAAATTTTTCCGGCCGCTAGAACCGGAAATGTCCCAAAAAAAGCTGGTTTTTGAGATTTTCTCGAGATGAATGATTGATTAAAGTGTCGATATTATTTTTCTTTCACCGTTAAACATCGATGCGTTTCTTAATTGCTTTCTCCGTTCCAATAGATATATAAATCGAAATTTAAAATTATACATTACTTCCATTAAATTCTAATTATTCGTTTTATAAATAGGTAGGTCCATTAAAGTATTACTTGTTTTTATTTCATTTATCAAATTACATTTAAAAAATCTAATGATATTGTATAACAATAACAATTTGAGTAATCTATATTTCAACACATTTTGAGCCTTTAGACTAGCAAATAGCCAAGACTATGATGCGCCTGTTTTAAATTACATTAAATTATTATTTTGAAATTATGATGGAGCTTGGTCTTGTGAGATATCAATGTTTCAACTTTTAATTATTTTATACATTTTATTCACTGGGGGTCACGCAGAAATGACAAAAGGAGTCTGTTTGTTCTTCAACTTATCCATATTACGACGCAACAATGACCAATGGTCTAATGCGTTAGTGACTCAAACTGGGGTTTTCCGGTTTAAGTCCCCGCTACTATTAAAGTTTATGGAAATCCGAGCAATCTAACGGTGAAGTCCGTAAAGATAATTGAAAGATTGTCTAAAGTTTCTATAGTCTGTTCCAAAAAAAATGGGTAGTTTGCACGGCTTGATGCATTGCTCGTTATACACGTTTTCTATAAGGGAATCCAAAATTTTCAAGCCTACAGATGTTCTTAAGTTTACGAGTTGTAGAACTAAAAATGTTTTTAAATGTGTTCCCCCTTTCTAATGCAGATCTTTGTTCTACTCGGGAATGGACTTTGAAACTACCATATATGAAATTAAAGGTTTGAAAATGCACAGAAAAATATTTCAAGTTTCAAACAAGTCATAACACGTAATTCAATCTTGGAAAACATGTCTGGGCAAAGCATCAATAGACGATCTAGGAATGGTCATTTTTCGTCATATTTCAACTTATACTGTCTTGAAATAGGGTTTTAATTTTCATTATTTGCGATTCTGAAACCCCATTTTCGCACTTTGCACAATACAGTTTATTTTTTGTCATATTTTATTTTTAATTATCTGAAATTTGATTGTGATTGTTTCCTGCTCATGACGCTGAAGCTCTAGGGCGATGGGTGAAAAACAAACGATCTGGTAGCCTAGCAAGCTAGACGACTTCAGACATTGTAGAAATAAAGCAAAAAGTAATGGAGGGGGCAATTTTAGTTTATACAAACTAAATCCCGTAACAATAATCGTATTATCCTATAACGCCTATACTTCTGTATTACACGCATTATAAACGCCTATACTTCTGTATTACACGCATTATAAACGCCTATACTTCTGTATTACACGCATTATAAACGACTCCAGTCTAATGATCTGAAAAAGAAACTATTTCCTCTATGATAAATTTGTGAAATCCCAGCGCGTCGAGTATTTTCCTCAGATACTTAATTTTCAAGTGCCTACAAAGGTCTACCGTGCGCATAAGATAATTATGGTCCTATGTTATCAGGCTAAAGTTGAATTGCTATCTCTTGAAGTTAGATTTCCACCTTTAAACTACTGACGTAATTAAACTTTTCAAGGGGATACATAAGATTTGAAAACGACAAATAGGGGTATTCACAAGCCGTAACTGATAAGTGGAATTCTAGAACTTGAATGGGTGAAGTCAATATAAGATCTCTCTGAAATCATCTGCTCTTGATTTGGATTAGTCGGTTTAAATTATCAATTCATTATTAAAAATGGCTGAAGTAGATTCTTTGTCACAGTATTAAAGTAGTAAACCACCTAGACCAGAGTCTACTTCTGGCTGAACTTTGCTTTTTGATAATTTTTGATGACGCTGAGTCCAGTGAAGTAGACTAGGAGCGTTTGGCTCTTATTCTCAAATAAAAACATTGCTTCGTACTGTTTTTACCTTCCGAAAACAACGAAAATCTGGCGGACTGTTTTACAGTCCGCCTAAGCAAAAGCATATTACCATATACTACAGGGCCACTTAATCGCGCCATCCAGTCTATCAAAAAGCTTTAAGTGGACCCCGGGCTATATAAACCACCCTGCTCTTAAATTTCGGTTGTAAAGATGTAAGAAAGAGTCCTTTTGGAATAGGATACGTATCTTAAGCCTGCGTCAGCTCACGTGGCGTGAATGCGATTTTCATTGTAAGACGTGAAGTATGGCAGTGGTAGACTGTTATGAAGAACGCTATCGTATAGGGATATTTAACCCTGGAAAATATATACGCGCAGAGTCGCTGTGTAACTAGATCCCCGACAGCAAAACCCGCTCACCAATTTTTCATTCTTAAAATATGACATAGTTAAATTGTCGGTATAAAAGCGACACTATAGTTGATAGTAGTCGTCTATGGTGACAGTTTGTTGGTACAGCATATACAGTTTGTGATTAGCAGATAACATTTTTTCATTTGTTTGATGGTATGGGTGGTCATAAAATGAAATTTCATAAAATTTATCATATCACTTATTTGTTTTTGACGTAGTGTACAGACACTTTTTCTTTCGCTGATTTTTTTTTCCATTGAATGATTCTGATATGATTGGTTGTATTTGAGGAGGTTTGGGAAGTTTGGTATATAAGCACGTCATTGGCTAGCGAGCATATCAACAAAAACAATTAACGGGAAATATTATGTTGTTTCTTAATGAGTTTCCACTTCGATGATTCTTGAAAAAAAAAATTCGAAAATTACATAAAAAAATCGAATGTTTGGAACCCGAAAACTCCAAACATCTGAAAAAATCAGTTGAAAGTAGATTTTTTATTTTCTTGATGAGCTAGTGTCATTGGTCGGGGTAAAATGATCAGTGAAAATTCAGATTTAAAATCATATAAGTTAGTACCAGGGTTTAACATGAGACATGATAATTTTTTGCAATTTTTTCAAAACCCCTTGACAATATTATCTTCAATTGTGGAGAATTTCATGAGAAGGTCGATGTATAAGGTAGGATTCCCTCGCTTCTCAAATCTCCTTAAATCTAGTATTTTCAAAGCCTTGAGAAGCAACCCTGGTGTTTGGTAATCCTTGATGCTTTCTAAGGTTTTTAAATCTTTTTTAACACAAGCTAAGTCGAGTTTCCACTTATCTATGAGACAGGGGTGATCTTAAACATTTAAGAAAAAGCTTTTCGTAGTGATTTTTCCTCTTGAATAACCACTAGATTGCTGTCAAGACGAAAGAAGAGTGTCTCTGTGGAATTTGTATTCAAAGCATACCCTTGAAGTAGCCATCGAGTGTTTTATGGGGTTGTCACTGTCTTTGTAGTTGTTGATTGTTCGAAGAAAAAGTTACGTAGGCGGAAACCTGTAATACCGGAATATCTGTCTAGATTTCAATTGTGAGCTACTTGGAACTGTCTTAAATTTATTTTTCTCATGACATTGACTACTCCCAAATTTCAGGCTAGAGTTAGATTAGAGTTCAAGGAACTATCTTTACGTAAAAGTTTTAGACACTTTTAATCATATTCATGGCAAGCCGGCTCGGCTATCTATGAACTGAGCAAAACATCGGAAGAAGCGTGAATTCGAGAACCCCTTGATTGTGGCGCTGAATCTTTAGAACACTCGGTCATCGTTGCTAGCCAACGTTGATTTGGGCTGCCATAGATTAGATACATCACATTAGATTCGAGTTCAAAATTGTTGTGTTAAATGCTTTAGCATCAACTTTTGAGACGCTTCGATAAAACCTTTTTTATTTGCTTGCTGATGAGTTAAGTTCAATACAACTTTTTACTAGTATTACACAATTTCTTCATAGGAGGCCTTATAATTATGAAAGTAAAAGACTTCTACACAGAACTTATGAATAGGAAAATGTATTTACTTTCTGCGTGTGTATGTTTATTTTACAGCAATGTCACCCTTCATTCATTTCTTCCTTTATAAGAACCGCTAGAAAGAATTTTTTTTTGATTGGTCTGCGAAGGTCAAACTCCTTGTAGAGGAAATTCATCATACAAGGCCGTGCCATGGATCTCTCGGGTTAAAAATTTTCTACGTGAGAAACATGCCCTGGAAGGTCACCCAATTAAACAACACCAATGAACTATCATTGGGGAAAAGATCCAGCGGTTGGCCAATTGAGGATTTTAGTTGAGCGATCCAGGGAATTTTGGGTCCGCTTTGAAACCCAACTCATCGATTTTGAGCTGGATAAGATAGGGTAGACACAGTTAATCACTAAATATTTGATAGTAACCATAGAGGTGGTTCAATCTGTCAAGCTCTTCAAATTCAAATATGATCAGTATTGCCGTTTACGAATAATTTCTGTGAAAGTCTTTTTGCAAAAGAAATGGCACCACACTTTAAAGGGTTCTTAAACAAAAATCGCTTGGTGTCTTGTTACATAATACTTCATGTCAATCAATAAAGAAAAGACTGTCATCGACCCATATCACACAAGTGGTCTGTTCAGCAATTTTCCTTTTCTTTTGTTTATTCGGTACCAGATATCTATTTGTCACGGACTAACTCCTGGATTTTAAAAATGTTATTTTTGACTATTGCTCTGATGGCAGTTCTACAATTGATTACTTTTTTACGAGTACTAGTCAAAATTGACTTTAAATTTTTAGTATTTTTTTAAAGTGACAAACGACTGTATGGTATTAGTTTTAGACTATTGATATTTTTAACCAGCTTGTGATTCTGCAGCCAAACTTTTACAACTTTGAAAGTTGTGACCACTTTTAACATATGAAAGCTCTGAAAAACGATATTTTAGCAACAGTCGATTTCTACAGTTCTACTTCGAACGGCGTTTATTAAATATTTTGGTTTATATGAGGGGCGTTTAAAAGAATAGGGCGTTTATTAAATATTTCTAACCAAAGTAACTCCATAAGTGAATGGGAACGTTTCTTGCCCTTATTGCTACAAATGTGTCACTTTAAAGGTGTAAGATTATATCAGTTTCCCTTCAAATGATTATTCTTTATAACTACTTGTTTCAAATAAACGCCTCTCTTAGAGGCGGGGAGAGGCGTTTTTTCGAAGTAGTAAGATATTCAATCATAAATCTTTCATCGTTCTACGCCTGCTACAGGTTTTTTAATTCACACATCAAAAATATGAAATTTGGGTGTTTTTGTTGGGAAATATTTTTTTTGAAAGTTTTACGTTTCCTTCAAGAGTTTGAATTAGAGGTGTATTCCCAAAAAGGAAAAACTGAAGTGGCTTGTTCCGAGAAAAACTTCTTTAAAGTGAAAGAAAGTCCTTTAGATTCGGGCCATGACCTTGTCTACAACACCATAAAAAAATTTACGAAAAAAATAAAATATTGTTACAGTGAATGATTTAATGGCTGTCAAGAATGTCATTGTATTGTATTGTATTGTACTGCAAGGTAAATAAACAAACGAATGTATGGCTTTTTCGTAGTAGAAATGAAATGGTATTATTTCACAATTAGCTATCTATGGGTTGTCACTGTTGGTTTCATATTGTTGTTCTTTGTTACTATTTGTGAATACACGTTTTTTTTATAAGAACATCCAAAATTTTAAAGCCTTCAGATGTTCCTAACTTTTTGAGTTTTAAGCTTAAAAATGTTCTTAACATGTTCTTATCTTGACTATTTTGTGAATATTTTTGACCATTTTCCTAAGAAATAGGGTATTTTGAGTCCACAAAGCTTTAAAAAACTTGTTCTCAATATTTTGGCCAGCGAAGCCTTATGTTCTTATAAAAAAACGTGTAATGAGACTGTTGTGAACAGATTTTGTGCGTAGAATTGGAATATCGAGATTCGGCAATTTGATTCATTTTACATTAGGTAATGTACATAAGGAATGGAGTAAGAGGTGCCTTATCGTCATGAATGCAAACGCTTAGGGATTTTTTATTACGTTATGCAAGGTTTTATATGGAATATGGTGGCAGTATAAAATAAAAATTTAAAAAAGCCCTTCCATGTTTTTATTGTTGGTTTCGACCCGATGACTTGAAAAGAGGTCCTAGAAATTGGTTAAGAATTAAAGGATATATATTTGCAAAAGACTTGTTGTCAATGCACGACATTTTGATTTCGAATACACCTTTTCGACCGTGGTCAGGCGTGGTCAGGCGTGTGCCACTTTATTATTTAATTACCCCCCCCCCCCCCTAAACTTGATTTAATCATTTTTCTACATCTTTTTCTATTGTCTATAGGTGCGACAAAAAGGCTTGGGGTGGTTTTACGGTGGTAAAACGGACAAAAAATGGCCGCGCGGCAATACACTCTTCTCGAGATGCATAAATTTATTGTTGTCCTCGTTTTCAAACAGATTTCATTGCTTTGAAATTATACATTTCATCATCATCATCATCATCATCTTTCGACCGCGGTCGAGATGATGGATTCCACCCTCTGGCGCCAAGAATCGCGGTCGCGCATGGCAGTCTCCAGGTCACTATAATGAAGTTCAGTGTCCCTGCTAACTGCGTCAGTAAAAGTTAACTTTCTCGATCTTTGAACCAGCCGCTTGGGTTTCCAGAGTAAGAGAGAGGAGATGACTTCTGTGGATGCACGAAGGCAATGACCAGCAAACTGAACACGTCTAGCCTTTAAGATGTTTGAGATAGGCTTAATCGAACCATAGATGGTGTTTTTAGTGGGATGATCGCGCCAGGAAAGATTTTTAACTCTTCTTAGAAGGTGTGTGTATGTTCCATCGAGTTGTTTTTCTAATTTACGTGTGAAGGACCACGTTTCCGAACCATAAAGAAGGATAGGTTCTATGGTGGATTTAAAAACTTTAATCTTAAGGTTAGAGTCAAGAAGAGAAGATGTCCAAATTTTGTGTAGTTTGTTACATGCACTCCAGGCAAGTGCTTTGCGAATCTTAAAATCTTTTTCAGATGACGAAATATAGAAGCCTAAGTATTTGTAATCGTCAACTTTCTTTAATTTGATTCCTGCAACAGTTCTGATACTTTCGGAAGGATCAATGGGATTGAGACTGAAAAACTCGGTTTTTGATTCGTTAAGATGTAAGCCTATGGAATTTGCAGCCGATTCTAGTGCATTTAGTAATTTTTGAGCGTCTGAAAGCTTAGAACTGGTTAGAGCTATATCATCAGCAAAGTCTGTATCAGTGAGATAAGTCGCTGGACTACGAGGCCCAAGTTTATGTTCAAGTAGAAAACCACAGTGTGAGATTTTATCAACAGAAACACGCATGATGTAATCTACAACTAAAATAAAAAGAAACGGGGCGAGGGTATCACCTTGCAAGATACCTGCTAAGATGGGAAAAGTATCAGTCTCGCCGTCTGTAGCCTGGATAGAAGATTTGGTGTCTGTATAAAGAAGCTTGATGGCATTAATGATTTTCAAGGGAATGCCATATAGTGAGAGGATATCAAACATTTTATCTCGATCAACTGAATCGAAAGCTTTTTTAAAGTCAACAAATACAAGTATAGCGTCGAGATTGAAATTCCTGGCTTCTTCAAGTATGCGACGAAGGGATAGGATTTGTGTTAGTGTGGAGCGCCCACTACGAAAACCATTTTGGTTTTTACGAAGAATTATACATTTAAACCAATTTAAATTCCCAAAAGGCAAACATTAACTCTAAAACAAAAGTACTTGAAATTCAAAATGTCTCATGAGGTGTAAACAACACAATTATCATTGTGAATATGTAATTTTATAGCAATGAAATATGTTTGAAAACGAGGACAACAATAAATTTATGCATCTCGAGAAGAGTGTAGTGGTGGCTACGGTCGAAAAGGTGTATAGACTGTAAGACTGATCATAACAAACCCTAGACCCTCCTTCATTCTCACACCAATTAACAGCTTCTAAAAAATCTTTTTGGGTTTATTTCGCACAATCTTTTTGTGATTCTCGCTTGATTTGTATGTTCCTGTTCAGTCAGCTTATATTGATGTTACTTTTCTGTTTGTTTGGTTTTGGCTCGCTTTTATAAAAAAAGTGTGTTTCTTTATTGTTCCAACAATTTTATGGAACCATTTCAAATCATGTCGTAATTTTATTCAAAAATTGTATTTTTCCGTTATGAACGAGTTAAAAACGTGCAAAATCACTTCCTATAAAGCCGATGTATATATTTTTGGTAGCCTTCCTCGATCACTTTGTACATGAGCTCATACAAACAGGTCAATATTTTATGCGCCAATCGGTAGATGGCTTGATAACTTGCAATATATTGGTAAAGTGGAAATAAAAAGGAAATTCACATGTTCATGGTAGTAAAAAAATAGTGACGAGAGGTTTATTAAAGCTTCAACTAATTAGACCACGGCTTAAAATGAACGAGAGACTCTCTTCTTTCTTTTTCTTCCCTGTATATCTTCTGTAAGGGAATGATTCTGTTGAATCTACATTTCTCTATTCACCATTAATAAGTGTCATTGATTACCGAGCACTTAAGCAGAGTCCTTGTTATATAATGATCGGCTACACGTTTTTTTTTAATAAGGAACACGTTTATAAGGAACTCGAGGCTGAAAATGGTTCAAAAAATAAGGAATTGTTAAGGAACTGCTCAGGCTGAGAATAAATGGATTTAAAAATAATGTACCTTATTGGGAGTAAATTGACCAAATTTTGATCTTTCAAGGGGCAAAAAGTTCAAAATTTCCTATGTAGTAAGGAACTCGATAAGGAACTTTGAGACTGAAATTCTCTGTAAAAATAAGGAACTCCAGGCTCAGAGCAAAGTTAAGGTTCCTTATAAAAAATAAAAACGTGTATTCAATTTAAGAACGCATGACCTTAAGAACCGTGGCCGAACGGTCGTCTTTTATGTTCTGGTAAAATGTTTTAAAATCTACTACGAATACTGTTACAATCTACAGACTTCTATTTCGAAACTAAATATTAGCCAATAACAAAGTTTACTTTACGTTTGTGATGAAAGGGATATAGAATGAAGTATGTGTGATTTCTATACCCCATTCATTTTGTTGTTTTCATAAGGATTCCATGGCCATTCAACAACCTACTGCGTGTGTATATATCATGAAAGATTGTCTCCTTTTTTGCTGTGTCATTTTTAATTGGAATCGTCTGGTATCGAAATCGAAAAGACGCTTTTTTTTCTGTATTTTGTCATCACTATTTCGCTCGAGCAATGGAGATTAAACATAATAAATTCACGAACCATTTGGGCTGGTTCCATTTAAAATCGATACAGGGGGCGGACAAACCTTTTCTAAGTCAAAAAGAATCTTTAATAAAGATATTATCCGTTTTTTTTTCGGACACACTGTATACTTGAATGATTAAAATTTCTTATCCTACCTTAGATATTTATTCAAAAATTTTGTGTCACTTTCATTTTCCAGCCAAGTAAATCAAAATATTAGTGAAAGATGCTGGTGAGATGCATGCTAAGCTATGTATTTCTTTCATCTTATTTATTGGTAAGATTTCCTTGTATATCGACTGTGATTGCTGATCAAAATCAATCGTCATGGATTATACTCTTGAACATAATTTTTAGCTAGTACCGCCACTAATAAGGCCATGTTCAGATATAAGGTTTCGTATCGTTCTGCTATGGTTTTCGTTACGGATCGAAAATGTTCATATTGGAAAACGGGGAGCCGTTCCGTTCGGATGAAAATAGTGGAGCGAAGCCTTTTCGATCTATTTTACTTTGTAACGTCTTCTTTTTTGACGTTTCGAATTTTGACGTTAACATTAGTTTCGGAACCGTTTCGTTTCGCAACGATACGGAACAGTAACGTCTTTGCATGGTCTAAACCAACATATTTGCATCGTTTTAACGAATGAGAACTTTCGACAAACAGAGGCTCAAGACTGAGAACTACCGATAAATTTTTATTTACTTTTATCCCATAAAGGGAGAGGGCTACCCAGGTAAGAATAAGTGCATAGGGTATGTATGTGTTAACGGGAGGGATCTCTTTAAAGAAAGTCAGTTTCTTTAAAGTAGAAAAATCGAAAATCGTTTTTCTTAGCGTCGATTTTATAACCAATTTATTTTATGACCCTTTTTTTCAAAACTTCAAGTTTTCAAAAGAATGAAGTATTTCTAAAGGTTCATGCTTCTAATACTTGTGTGCTTCGATATTGACATTGAGAATCTTTCTTTCCAGAATATTGCCGGCAAAGCATTGGTCACGGTTCAACTCCAATACTTTGTGAATCCATCAAGTCGAGATTACAACGGTGACTGTTGTGATGGCTTTTGTAGTTTGCCATGCGATAATTGGTTTGTAATTCGCATCAGTAAATTACCATTGAAACAGGATAACCAATGGATTTATTGGAAACGAACCATCATTTATGACAATAATGATAACATCCAATTCGACTTTCAAAAGCCTGTTGGAAATGATGGTACTCTCAACCCTTTTAAATTCACATACGAAGGTCATCTGGTAAGCTACAATATTTAGTCTTGCATTATAGTAGTAATAGATATCTCACATATAAACGAGCTCACTTATCTACCCAGACAAAGGGGTGACTGAAGCAATTTGAGTAACCCGCAGTTTTGACCGAAAAAAAAACGAGGATTAAACTAAAGTTGAGCTAGTGTGGCAAGCACCTTAGACAGTTATTTATTTTCATCTTTCTGACAGACAGGGCTCGGCTTTAACATTGATGTTTGGGATGATGATGGTGGTTACCTTGGTAACAAAGATGACCGAATCGATAAATATTTAGAAGAAGTTGATGACCTCAAACCAAGTCATTTCGATGATCCCTCACCAAGTTATAAAAACCACCTTTTTAACGGCAAACAAAGCAGTATGAGTGTTGTCATTGGGTTAGTATATAAACAAAAAAGCTTGAATTTTTGGTATCTTAAGGGAACGTTTTTTGGCGAAAACTGATTTGTCATGGCAGCAGTTTATTACTTTTGGCTGGAACTAATTTTCGTTACTTGGTTCTTTCATTCGTGGATAGCCAAGTTATCTAGGACGTTTGGATATTCTATTCATTGTTCACACGGGGTATAATGTGAGCTGTCTTGGATAATTTTGAACTTAATGGAGCATGGAAATGAGAAGAATTTCGAACCAGGCACTCATTTGTCGTAGCTCAAACGCCTTAGACCATTAGGTCATCGCTTTTTATCTTTTAAAGATATGATGTCTCTGTGACCGTAGCGACCGTAGTGTAGTGGTAGAGCATCCGGCTACAGTTCGCAAGGTTGTGGGTTCAACCCCCAGCCAGATCATACCAAAGATTCTCAAAATGGTACTTGATACTTCTCTGCTCTGCTCAGCAATTAAGAGAAAGATCAAAGGTAAGTTGAGAAATCCAAGGAGAAAGAGTGGCGCCCTATCCTACCTTCGGGTAAATAGCTATCGAAAGAGGAGCCTTCGGGTCGCCTCCGACTGCAGTCGCAGACTTACTTACTTATATCTCTGAGGTGTATTCATTTCCCGTGTATTTTCTTTTAGATCTCAATGTGTACGTGATTGGTATGATGCGAAATGTTCAACATATTGTGTTGCTAAGGATAATGATCAAGATGGCCATTATACTTGTCATAAAAAAACTGGTGCTAAATTATGTATTCAAGGTTGGGCTGGTCCCAACTGTCTTGACGGTAATTATGTTTAGACTCTTACACCTTATCTAAAACCGTTTTTTTTTTCATCTTCTTTCACTGTAAAACTAAAGAAAACAAGACGACTCAGAGTCGAAAATTTCGCACAGTGTTTGATTATTCATAGATGAAATAATCATTTTAAACGACCGGGACTGGGGGAGTACTAGGGTTAGAATGTCAGGTCAGACCTGAGAAAAACTGGCTCTAACAGAGAATAAAGTTATCCTTACAGAGACAAGTCGAAAAAGTGACTCTAAGAACAATTTTCAAAAAAATTCTAACCTTCTAGAGATCTTTTTTTGACTTTTCAAGTTTCGTACCTTAAATAATTCAGAGACACTTGGGAAGGTCAAAAACCAAACCTTAGTATCAGCACATACCTGTCACCCATCAATGTCTAAGTACTCCCCTTTACCATTAAAAGAATGCAATAAATAGAACGAGGCTAGAGCTAGAGCTTTATTGCCACCTAAATGTGAACTGTCCCAGTGTGGCCAAGTTACATGAATACAGTCCACATTAGTTTTTACTGCCAATATATATGAAATTGTATATAGTTTGTATATTTAATTTTTGTATATAGAACCTGACCTGTGTTGACAAATAAATAAATACCAATCTGACAAAGATATATACAAGAATTTACAAAAATACAAAAAGTTTACACCTTGTAGATAAATCGACTTTAAACCAAATTAAACCAAAACATATCAAAAAGCTGAAACTCTATATTCTGCTATTTTGGTCGTGTTTGCTATTTTCAATATTTTAGCCCACAAGGCTGTACAGTAACTTTTTATCTTCGAGAGGTACGTGAAATTTGTGCAGAGATTTGAAATCCTCAATGTTTAAATGTACTATAGTTTCACGTCATCACAAGCAAAAAGTAACAATCCTCACTTTACTCATCTGCTTTCCTTTTTCTTCATAGTTTCTCAATATTTCAAAACCTTTTAGTCATACTAGATTGTTCACCCTCGTTCATCTCTAATATATCTTTCCTGTATAACTTTCTACTTTAGCATAACTTGGTGCTGAGAATTTGTTTGAAAGGTAAAGAATCTACATACTTTTGGGACGACAGACTTTGATGACAGATACAATATATGCTATCTCAATAAAACAAAATCAAACACAATCAACTGTGGCAGGCATTTAATTTTGATGATGCCTTGAAAAATAAATATATATATAAAGAGTTTGATTAGACCATGAGGGCAATTTTTGGCAAAATATTGCTATTAGATAAGAAAAATAACTGTTTGAAAGCTTGAAAAAGCACAAATTTTTGGAAAATTACATGAAATATTCTAAATTTGTTGGAAATTATAGTGAAATTTTATTTAAACCAATTTTCTTTCTGCAAAAGTTTTTAACCTTATTAAAAAGCTAAAACTTTGTTACTGCTGTTATTTGCATTACACATTTTTTGAGACTTTTTTGATTGAGAAAATTGATTTCGAGCAGGTCGATCAAATTTGATAACAATCTTGTCATTGTTTCCCTCACTCACATCCATTTGGGTTGACCCGGGTGAAGGCTCATTCACTTTCCAAATGAACTGTTGCCAGCAGGAATCGAAACCTTTGAAGCCTGTGTAGTATTCAAGGTTAATGACCACTATCCCACAAAGCGCCCATCCAACATGCCAGACTTTCCCATTTGATACAATCGATATCCTTTTCCAATCGATTACTAATCGATAAATAATTGATGGATCCGATATCGATTGTTTTTGATAATTGATAGGCAATTAGAATCAAGATTTTACGGGAAGCTTTTAATTGGCTATCAATTGATGGATTTTCCATCGATTTACTCTAAAGATGTTCGATATTGTTCACAATCAATCGACAGCCAATCGATGAAAAACCAATCTATTATCAGATTACCTATCAATTCAATGATTATTGAAATCAATCGATATCCAATCAATCGGTTGGTTAGCGATTACCGTAACTTGGTCTAATGTGTCGACTCCCCTCCTCTAATTCCGACACCCTTTTTATTGATCAGCTGAAATTTATAGATGTCAGAGAGGAATAATCCTTTTTCAATCAGTGATTCAAGCTTTCATACTATTCCTTTCTCTAAAGAAGGGTGTCATTATTAGACCAACTACTTACGGTAGTCATCGATTGGAAATAGTTATCTAGAGTGGGAGAGTCTGGAAACTGACACATCTCACCTACCTATCGTGAAGTCGAGTAACTTGCATCAGTGTAGGGAAACTTGCAAAGCCATCAATCAAATGACTGACCAATCAAAGCAACAAAATTTCAAAACAAATGAACTACGCAGCTCCGCACACAGCTCTACTCTATCATTTTTGTTTTGATTTAACTTTGTATTTTAATGACCAGACGAGTCATTTATTTGAGGGCCATGTATGTTTGCCTCCACTGATGCAAGATAACCAGACGATCTCAATCGAACGGAATCGACGATCGACAGTCGAACCAAATCGAACGCAATCGACCGATTGAAATTCGATTGTCGAACGCAATCGAATCTCAATCGAATATTACCGCAATTTTCAGATTCGATTGATATTCGATTGCGTTCGATTGATGTTCGATTGCGTTCGATCGTCAATTCATTGACCCCCGGATTGTTCATCGCATATTCTACGGGAAATCAAAAGTAATTTCATTCGGCTTGTGATATTTGAGAGCTTGGATGTTGGGAAGCTGCAAGAATAAAGCCAGACGATCTCAATCGAACGGAATCGACGATTGAACCAGTCGAACAACAATCGAACCAATCGAATATTACCCAGAATTTCGACGTTCGATGGTCGATTGCATTTGATTTGGTTCGATCGTCGATTCCGTTCGATTGAGATCGTCTGGAGATAAATACCCGATCTCACGGTAGCTATAACAAAATAAAAGGTAATATAAAACTTTTATCACTTTATACATTGGCATCCCCTGCCATAAATTTTTCTGTGAAATACTTAGTAAATGATAATCTGTCTTACAACACAACTTAATCAAATATCAACAAATAATTCTACCTGTAAAAATGAAGATCATAACCTGTCTGTTGTCTGTGTGTTGTTGTGTGTAGTGATTTTCAAGGACAGTTCTTTAATTGTAAGATTCATATCACTTTATTAATGCATTTATTAACTACACAAACATAAAATACTATGCTAAAAGAAATATAATCCTCTTTAAGTACTCTAAAAACGCCAAAAACATGACAAAAATACAAAAAAACCAGAGCAAGGTCTGACAGCATGATGAAATCCGCCATTAAAAAAAAGCAATGTTTACGAATGCTTGGTTAGGCCTACCTAACACTTGCAGAGTGGAATCATTAAATTTTATCTTAGCGAGTGAGTCCATATTTCAGAATTTTCGAGAATGTTCTAGAAGTTTCAACTACTTTCGTTTTCAAATTTTTTTTCCGAGGACACCGCCGCCGCCACCGCGAAAGGCTATCGTAATACTTCGCTAAGCGAAATTAATAATCTAGAACTGACGTGATCTATACAAAACAAGAGCTTGCCCTAATCTTTTTCTAGAATGTTTCTTTTTTGGGAAACCTCTTATTTTGTTTTTTTGGACCTACCTAAGGTAGTCCTTTAAATTAACCCTTGTCATCCGTTCGTTCGTTCGTTCGTTCGTTCGTTCGTTCGTTCGTTCGTTCGTTCGTTCGTTCGTTCGTTCGTTCGTTCGTTCGTTCGTTCGTTCGTTCGTTCGTTCGTTCGTTCGTTCGTTCGTTCGTTCGTTCGTTCGTTCGTTCGTTCGTTCGTTCGTTCGTCTGTTGACAGCTTTTCTCGGGATTGGCTCATTAGTTTTTTCTAATTTTTTGCACAGTGATGCAAAATGGCAATGCCCAAAATGTGACGGAGCCCGATTTTCGAAAAAAAAATTTTTCCGGCCGAAAATGGCGGAAATATGCCGGAAAAACTGGTTTTTCGGCATTTTCTCGAGATTTCATCATTAGTTTTTTCTGATTCTTAGCTCAAAGATGCGTATTAACAATGCCCAAAACATGGCCTAGTCCGATTTTTGAGAAAAAATTTTTCCGGCCGAAAATGCCGGAAATATGCCGGAAATCGCCGTTTTTCTGGATTTTCATTAGACTTTTCCATATAATTGGTTGTTTTTTCATTCAAATAGATTATTAATAGCAATGCCCACCATCAAGCATGTTTCAATTTTCAATAAAATTGATTTCTGAAGCCGGAACTTTCTAAAAATCGCCGGAACAGCCGATTTTCGCCGGAAAAACGGTATTTCTTGAATTTCTTGAGCTGTACTTTATATATTTTTATGAAATTTTGCACACTGATGCAATATGACAATACCTAAAATGTGACGGAGCCCGATTTTCGAAAAACATTTTTTTCCGGCCGAAAATGCCGGAAATATGCAAACCGGTTTTTTGACTTTTTCTCGAAATTTCATTCTTAGTTTTTTTCTGATTTTTTCTAGAAAGATGCGTATTCGAAATGCTCAAAAAATGGCCGAGTTCGATTTTTGAGAAAAAAAATTTTCCGGTTGCCGGAAATCGCCGTTTTTGCAGATTTTCATTGGATTTTTTCCTTGTATTTCTATGTTTTTTCACACAAAAACATTATTGATAACAATGCTCACCATCAAGCATGATTCAATTGTCAATAAAACTGATTTTTGCGACCAGAACTTCCTATTTATTTTTTCCCTACAACCCTTCTCTCTCCCCCCATCAACAATCAATGATGAATTTATTGTGTTGTGTATTTTCGCTAAATGCTATATTTTCTGACTGATTTTTTTCATTTTTCTCCTCGCATTGCTATCAATGCTAACTAACTTTCATCATCAGGTAGGTCCATTCAGCATGTTGCTTGTTTTATTTAAATTTTACAATGTTCGCCTTGAATAAAGATTTACCTTAAAAATCAATCAATTATTTTATTCTTGTAGCCGTTTGTCACACAAATTGCCAACTGAAACACGCAAGCTGCTCTCAACCTGGTGACTGCGAGTGAGTAACAAATCTCTGATGCAGAACACAACATATCGGCATGCCTAGAGGCCGGTCTCCACTTGCGCGCGCTGCAATCGCACTTTTTGGCTTCAATTCTTTTTGCTTGGAAAAAAGATTACGTCATAAAAATGTAGCGCGCGCACGAAAAAAAAGTTGAACACATTTCAACTTTTTTCAACCGTTACGTCAGATCGCGCCAATGGAGTTGCTTCATTTTTCTTTTGACCAATAGCATGGAAGCTTTTCTCGAAAAGTGCGATTGAAGCGCGCGCAAGTGGAGACCGGCCTTAAGTTTCAGCCAAACTATAAAATGTCTTTGTTTGAGAAAGAATTGAAGAAACCATTTATAACGACGGCTTTTTGTCTACTTTAAACGACAAGTGATGTAGCCCAAACGTAAACGATTCTGATGTTTATCAAAAAAGCCGTGAAAAAGTCGTTTCTCTCTACAAAGTGTAAGTTCAAATCATCAGTTGTTGATGAATCAGACCTTGGTTGCGTTAATATTTTTTGACTTGTTAATTATATAGATTATTAGGAACAACTCCCTCCTCGGCTAACGTAGTTTTGGATACCCCAAATCCCAGGCGGGACAGGGTGGTACCCGCAATGACGGCTAACTAAAAAGAGTCGTGTTGCAACGAATTTATCGGAGGAATGGTTTCCTGGTGTAAGTTTGAACACGAAAGCCTATATTATAAGTTTAGTCACAAAATTTTTCTATGTCCCTTCTTACACAGCTGTGATGATGGATGGATGGACAAATTTGACACTCCAAAGAGTTGCAGTCAATGTAGAAAAAAATCGGGCTGCAGTAAGAAATCATTTAGTTCAAACCTTCATGTATACTGGTGGCACTTAGGCAAAATGGGTGTTTGATATATGTGAGCCATAAGGGTCCATTTACACACTATTGAAAGTCTATAAAAGGGTTACAAAAACCATGAATTAGCAGAATTGAGTCTCTAAAAGGATCTCAAAAATCGACTCCCTCAAGGAGTCAAATTCTTGTAATTTGGTTGAGAATCTAAGTCTATAATAAAACCTGCACCTAATTTTCGGCTTAGCGTAAGGGGACTGAATCCGAATTTACCTGGGTTGATTAGCATCAAAAGACGCTTGAAGTACTCATAAATAGATAGAGAATTTTCGAATTAATTCAACCCCAGGTTAAATCTAATCCTGTCCAACCCTATCGATAGGGTTTGTTAGGCTTAATATACAGTAGACTCGCTTATTTGAGCTTCTAATATTCGAATCTTTCTATAATTCGAACTTATAAGTCCCTGCCAAGAAAAAGCCTCTTAAAATTATTTCGATGATTCCAATCTCTCTGTAATTCGAACAAATAACATTCCCCGGTCTAGTTTGAATAAATAAGACTCTACTGTATCTGTATTTGGAACTTTTCAACGAATAGAAATTTAAAATTCTCAGTTGCTTATTTTAGAAAATGGATTTTGCAAAGACGGGAATGATTGTCATTGCAATTCTGAATGGGTCGGAGATTTATGTGATAAAGGTAATGAAGAGTGAAATTATGGTATGAAATCTGTCTCAATATAATCTGCACAGCAGAGCCAAAAAAGACTGTAGAAAGAAATCAAATCATGGAAACAATGTACTCTTAATGTTTGACTTGAAAAGTTCAACTCATAAAAACACTGCTCTTTGTATTAAACGGCAAATGCTCAATTTATGCAAAACTGTAGACTTGAAAGAGCAGTTGTTCCCGAATTTACATACCTTCAAATTTATTTGACTTCCTTTAAACATCTAGACAACAACACATGTCGAAGTTCACCTTGTCTCAATGGAGCTACATGTATCAATGATGGTTTGGATCGATATAAATGCCAATGTAAACCAGGCTTTACTGGAATGCAATGTCAAACAGGTTACTTTTACTTTGTAAAAAAATATGTATGTAAAATGTTGTACCTAACCACGAATATTAAACTGGCTGATTTTGGACAAAAATGTTCCCCGTATGAAGGCAAATTATTTAGATTGCTTTTCTTGTTGCAGGTACTTGAAAAATACCTCGCGTACCGAATAAGAAATACTTGTTTGATCCTAACTTTTCTTGGTCTTTTGTTGTTTACTATTTTGAAATAATTTTCGCCGAACAAATTCTGAATACGTTTTTCTATTTAGAAATTGATTTATGTGTTGGCTCACCTTGCGTAAACGGAGTGTGTAATAATTTTGGTACTCGATATACTTGCACGTGTTTCCTAGGTTACTCCGGACGCAATTGTACTCATAGTAAGTCTGTGTTATATTAAGCAGTTATTGGACAAAGTCGAATCCAATATGCAAAAATATTGGGCGTGCGAGAAAAGATATTGGACGAGGCTTCGCCGAGTTCAATATCTTTTCTCGTAGCCCAATATTTTTCATATTGGATGAGACTGCGTCCATTTCGCTAAAATATTTCTCGTTTTCAAACATAATTCCAATTTATAAGCTCGTAAACCTGGTTTCTTGGTAGTTTTTTATTCAAAAGTCTTATTTTTATTTTGTGACGTAACGTCAAAAAGAAGATGCTCAATTGTCATTGAACTCGTTGTGTGACGTCAATTTTTGAAATATGTAGCCCCCGTGGAAGCTATATATTCGAAAATATTGGACAGCAAAGAAGCCAATCAAATGTCGCTATTTACGCGCGTTGGATAATAATCACAGATATCATATTCTTTTACGCATTAGATAGGCTAAGTACTCACAGATTTCCCGTGGAAGTGTGTCCAATTTTGAAGTCGACTAGTCCGCCTTGTTGCTTTTCAATTTTATCTTATACTTTTGAACGTTCGAATTTCAAAATATTCGAATCGCGCTGTTGACGACCAGAATTGAAAACAAGATTACGGACTAGTAAGCTCCAAAACTGGACATGTTTCCTTTTATTTGGGAAGCCCGATCAAGTCAAGTAGTTACCGTCAACTGCTCTAACTTGGGACTATCTGACAAAACATGGGACGGCAATTCGGCAACCATTTCACCGAACCTCCAAAGTCATTTTCTTTGAGTTAATGAACGGCGTATTAAAAAATACACGATTTCTCTTTCGATTTTACAGTAAGTGAAAATACAGACCAGATATGCAACAGTCCCATGTTTCGACCAATCGTCCCAAGTTAGAGTAGTTGACGGTAGAGATCAGTGATAAAATTAAATATGGGAAGATAAATCATCTCAGGATTTCCTTGTTGCTCTTACTTACGGTCTGGGTCACAACTAATAATCCCAGCATTGAATAGAACTTGAAAAGTAAGACTTTAATCAAGAAATAACTAAAATATTACCTTTTCATCCTGCCTTGCTCTTTAAATCCTTTTTATCAGTTTTGTGCCTTTTGTCAGTACTCGTAAACTCTCGCTTATTCGAACTTTTATTATTCGAATCTTATTATAATTCGAACTTGTTTCCAGTCCCCGTCAAGAGAAACCCTCTTAAAATACTTTCACTAATTCGAATCTCTCTTTAATTCGAATAAATTAGATTCATCCCGTTCGAGTTCGAATTAGAGAGAGTCAACTGTGCTAATTTCAACTCTTCTTTGTTTTCAGATATTGATGACTGTTCACCGGACCCTTGCAAAAACGGTGCTCGTTGTGAGGTAGGTGCCCCTCTCTGTCATCGTACAGTTTCATTAAGGACTCTAACCTTACTGAATTTTTCATATTTGCCATGTACAAAATATAGATTTCTGCCTGATGTAACCAACAAAATTATGGCATTTTATACATTTTCTGCTCGGCCAACTATTCCTGAATCTGAAAAATTAAGTTCTTTGCGGACAAAAGAATTTCGAAAGAAAAAGGTTAATAACCCATTGGAACGTTGTATTTTTTGTAAAAGAGCGTTATAACATTTTATTAATGTCTTTTAAAAGTTCATAGCGCCATTTTTGTAATTAAATTGTTAATTACTCTTGACAGAATAAATTACCAAACAACTTTTTAAAAGATTTTCTAGTTAAAAGTTGTCAAGGAACCCAAAATAAAAGTTTTAATCTTCAAATCCCTTAACCAATTTTTTGACTATGGTCAGTGCCTTTAGGCCGGATAGCTTAGGTTTTTCTCACCCTTCTCAGACAAATTTCCTCTTCGTGGAAGTAGCCTGAGAAATTTTCATTCGTACTTGCAATATATCAGCAAATACAAATAATACGATAAATAAAAGTCTTCTGAATTACAGCTAGGTTAAAAGATTCGAAAAAAAGAAGCTTAAATCTTAAAAATTATACCCTCCAACACACACGAAAATCCTTTTCATTGTTCTCGATATACAGGATGGGATAGCATCGTACAAATGCCACTGTTTGAACGGTTACAAAGGAAAGGACTGTGACACCAACATCGACGATTGTGTGAATAATAAATGTCAAAACGGCGCGCAATGCATTGACGGCGTGGCGAACTACACGTGTGGCTGTCGGTTGGGATTTGATGGGATGTTCTGTGAGAATAACATCAACGATTGTAAATCAGTGCCTTGCCAAAATGGAGGTTAGTTATAAGATATAACGTTGTTGGACCTACCTCCGGGTACCCCGTTGGAGGTCCTATAAGTTAACCTGTGTTCGTCCGTCCGTTCGTTCGTTCGTCTGTTACCAGCTTTTCTCGAGATTGGCTCATTAGTTTTTTCTGATTTTTGGCACAAAGATGCAAAATGGCAATGGCCAAAATGTGACGGAGCCCGATTTTCGAAAGAAAAATTTTTCCGGCCAAAAGTGCCGGAAATATGCCGGATATATGTTTATGAATATGTTTTTTTGGCATTTTCTCGAGATTTTATCATTAGCTGTTTCTGAATTTTTGCTCAAAGATGCGTATTAGCAATGCCCAAAACATGGCCTAGTCCGATTTTTGAGAAAAAAATTTTTCTGGCCGAAAATGCCGAAAATATGCCGGAAATCGCCGTTTTTCTAGATTTTCATTGGACTTTTTCCTTATAATTGGTTGTTTTTTCATTCGAAAACATTATTAATAGCAATGCCCACCATCAAGCATGTTTCAATTTTTAATAAAATCGATTTTTGAACTATTTAAAAATCGCCGGAACAACCTATTTTCGCCGGAAAGACAGTATTTCTTGAATTTCTCGAGATGTACTTTATATTTTTTTATGACATTTTGCACACTGATGCAAAATGACAATACCTAAAATGTGACGGAGCCCGATTTTCAAAAAAACCCGGTTTTTTGACATTTTCTTGAATTTTCATCTATAGCATTTTCTGATTTTTTGCAGAATGATGTGTATTCGTAATGCTCAAAACATGGCCGAGTTCGATTTTTGAGAAACAATTTTTTCGGGTTGAAAATGCCGGAAATCGCCGTTTTTGCAGATTTTCATAGGATTTTTTCCTTATATTTCTATGTTTTTCACACAAAAACATTATTGATAACAATGCTCACCATCAAGCATGATTCAATTGTCAATAAAACTGATTTTTGCGACCAGAACTTTCTATTTATTTTTTCCCTACAACCTTTCCCTCTACCCCCATCAACAATCAATGATGAATTTATTGCGTTATGCATTTTCGCTAGACGCTATATTTTCTGACTGATTTTTTTCATTTTTTTCTCCTCGCATTGCTATCTAACTTTCATCATCAGGTAGGTCCATTCAGCATCTAGCTTGTTTTTTCTTTTTTCTTTTTTTACGTCTTTTCCTTTTTGATCACGATCCTTTGAAAGCTCGGCCTCACATGAGACTGGACATTACACTGGACATACAAAGTGATGTCAATACTAGACTGTACCACCTAGAACGCACACGGGTGATTTTTTCTTTAAAAAAAATCTTACCATGTGTCATATGTAATGACTAAAGGCTTGAGGGTGGCGAATATTTTTACTATTGAAATTTATTTCCCGATCATAAAAATGGTCTAATTTTCATTAAAGGAACTTGTATTGATAAAAATGGTCTAATTTTCATTAAAGGAACTTGTATTGACGGCATCAATTCTTTTGAATGTAAATGTTTACCCGGGCGCACCGGACGTCGGTGCTCGGACAACCCGGATGATTGTGACCCAAATCCATGCCAAAATGGTGGAACTTGCGGTGATGGCGTAAACGAGTATAATGTAAGACATCATTCAGAAGAGTTGAATATATTTACGCACTCTTTTTTCTCAACTGGTTCAAGGAATGAATCTCATTGAAAATTAGATTTCGTATCGTTTCTGTTCTATTAGATTTCGGTCATTTTTTTATCGCCAGTGTAGATACATCTTTAGTGTCTGTTTTTGTTAGAGTGGGATGTAATTGGCAGGGAACGATGCTCAGAAAAAAATGTCATGGAATTGTGTATGATGAGAAAGGGTTCTCTCCAAAACAAAGAGAGCTGTTTGCGATTTGGTACTTTTTAGGGAAACTAACGAAATGATAGATACTGCATTATTTTCCATAAACTTTCAACTTTAAGTCCCCGAAACCCTGAACCACAAGGAAGGAGATTTGATTTTAAATATTTTGCCATCTTCACCTTACCAATGCTTCATTTGCCATCTATATACATTGATTCTTTATTTGCAGTGTACTTGCCTTGCTGGATTTAACGGAACGAACTGTGAGATTGATATCAACGAATGTCTCTTACAAGACAATATCTGCAACAATCATGGCAAGTGCAAAGATGGTATTGATTCTTATCAATGTACTTGCTATCCAGGTTACAATGGAACCAACTGTCAACATAATATCGATGAATGCGCATCCAATCCATGCCAACATGGCAAATGCACAGATGGTATCAACGATTTCTCGTGTCAATGTGATGTGGGTTGGCAAGGCAAAATGTGTGTTCAAAATATAGATGATTGTATTGTTGAATGCAAAGATACGACCAAACCAAAACCTTGTTTTGAGCCACGCTGTCAACATGGTAGCAAGTGTACTGATAAAGTAAATGGTTTTGCGTGCAACTGTACAGAGGGTTATGAAGGTTTGTACGCATCAGTTTTTTCTGTCAGGTTTCCTGTTATTTTTTCTGAAAGTGCTGCTGAAAAATCTGTAACTTTGTTTTATAACTAAGATAAAATTAAAAGCAACAAAATTTTTTGTTGGAAGCGTTCACAACATATCTATCATGTGGTTTAGGTTCAACCTGTGATGTGAGAATCGATTACTGTGGTCGGTGGACACCATGTCAAAATGAAGCTCAGTGTAGAAACCAGCTGGAAACCTATTTATGTGAGTGTAAACCAGGCTACACGGATAAGAATTGTAGTACCAATATTGATGAATGTGAAAGCGGACCATGTCTCAATAGCGGTACATGTACTGATGGCGTCAATAAGTTCAGTTGTCAATGTCCCGAAGGCTATGATGGTGACCGTTGTGAAGAAAGTGAGTATTCTTTCTCAAAGTTTCTCTCATGAGTATTCTTTCTCAAAGTTTCTCTCAGTACCCAAAGAAACCTGTAACTTCTGAAGCAGTCCTTCTGGAAAAATATTTAGGAGTAGAACATGGTCAAAGAATTGTAAAAAAATTTGAAAATGAAGAAAAAATCACCATTTCTGGCCGTTATGAAGAGATTTTCTCCGAAAATAAGATGGTCTGAACTTTTGTAATTATTATTCGGGTTTTTTTTCTGAACATATAAATTTTAGCTGGAGCTCGGATTGTTCTTATTTCAAGTTTGTTCTTAGGTGTTTACCAAAATATGCTCTCATAAAATTGTTCTTTTTCTTAGAAACAACATGAAAATAAAAAACTTTAAGACACCTAGACTTAGGCTTTCAAAAAAAAAATGTTCCATTTTATAACCACAATGAAAAATGAAATAAAACCTTCTTGAATCTTACATAAATTTAATTTTCTTAAATTATAGACATTAACAATTGTGATCCCCGTGACCCTCGGAATTCAAACGACTTGCCGGAAGGTGCCGTTCTTACTGCATGGGGCTTTTGCGGACGCAATGGACAATGCGTTGATGGAGTGAACGCCTTTTCGTGTAATTGCTCTGTAGGATATCATGGGCAGTACTGCCAATATGGTATGTTTAATACGTCAATATCAGCGAGCTTATATATCTATATTTTTCTGCGACTGAGATGGTTAGCTTCTGATTTCTCTAGCTCCTGAATGAGGAGGAGAGTGAACCAGTATTTTTACTGTCCTTGATTTTGCGGTTCAGGACTGGCTTGTTAGAAATCATTTCAGTCACACCGCTGTCCTCAAAAGTGAATTGCGTAAACCTGCTATTATCATTAGTCTGTCCTGCCCTAGTGAGAAGTCTTTCGCGAAATTTCCACATCATAGCACTTTGACTTCAAAGATATTTAAGAAGAATTGATAGAATTATTGATGTGCGTTTTGAATGATCCAAGTATTCATAAAATTTCTCATTCTATTGATATTCTGTAATGTATAGATTCGATATAATAAGTACTTCTTGTCTCCCGAATAGAATAATTCAATATTTTATTACAGTGTAGATAGACCTTAAACTTGTTAAAATTTTCCTTTTTGTTAGTATTGGTTCTTATTTTACGTGTTCATTTGTTAAAATTGTTGTTGAAATTGATATCAGTTAAAAAAATTCTGTCTTCAAATTACCCCCCCCCCTACTTATTCGGACCCCCCCCCCCGTCTATTCGGGAGACAAGAGTACTTCTTCTTCATAAACTACCCCTCCTCTTCTTCTTCTTTAGACACAGATGAATGTGAAGACAAGCCGTGTTTGAACGGTGGTGCGTGTCATCAAAACCCTTCAAGTCCTGGCTACTATTGTACATGCGCACCAGGATATGATGGCAAAGATTGTCAAAACAGTAAGATATTTTTTTCTTCTGTTTAGTAAAGGAAGATCCTGTGAAACGTAGAACCTTAGCTAAGTCAGATACCTTTTTTGCCGTCATTTTTATCAACAATTCGCTCTGTCCAAGGACGGGCCGCTAAAAAGAGTTTGACATCAGCAATGTTTAGCAGTTTCTTGGACGTCAAAAAGACGTTGTGTACCAGTTGATAGTAAATAGTAAAACTGTTATATTGTCATATCATCCACCTTCTTTTCTTCTTCAATAGATATTGATGAATGTACCACACCGAACGAGAAAGGAGTTCGTGGAAACGAAACATGTTGTGATGGTGCGAACACTTGCCGTGATGCTGTCAACGGTTTCACTTGTCAATGTCCCACAGGAAAAGTTGGAATCGACTGCTGCTCAAGTAAGATTTGCATTTGATCAAATAAGATTCTTTTATTAACCAAATAGCTGTATTATTTCGATGTTGGAGAGACTCCTTTTGCTTTTTCAAATCAAAACACTAAAAGTTATAGAAGATATATATATATAAAAGATTTCCAGTTTTTTGTGTCTGGTGTATTTTTTTCTACCACAATGAAAAAGAGGTGTAATAGGCAGGTTTTTCCCTAATCTTACAGTAGGAGAGGGTAATAGGATAGTAATCTAAAGTGTCGATCATCTCTGATTCCAACTTCTTTAATTCGACTCAAAATAAAGTGGCATAAACTACTCCCTGTAAATCGAATCTTTATTTAATTTAAGGAATAATCGAACTGAAGAGAGTCAAATGTAGAACGTAAAAATGTGTGTTTGACGGTTTTTCATTTTTCATTTCCATCACCCCATAGCACTTTCGTGGTGTTCCAATAATGATACCTGTCATAAGAATGGAAAATGCTCTGACACGATTTCACAGACAACCAATCAACCTACTGGTTTTACTTGTCAATGTGACCAAGGATGGACTGGTGATCGATGTCAAACAGGTATGTGTGGTCACACTTTCTCAAACTAATTTTTGTAACTTGAAAAAGGTTTTTACCGTGCAGGCACGACGAAAGCTTTTTATATCTGGTACGGCGAATGAGGAAATTTCAGCAATTTTATAGCAATTTTACCGACGAAGAGGAAAATTTCGGGTTTTTTTGTGAAAATTTGGTACGATGGCCACCGTACCCGTTGCGTGGTGTCTGCCGTGCCAATCCTGATAAACATGTGCTAAACTTAATCACTTCATTAGGTATTTTTTGGTCTGAGGTGTTCCCAAAATATATATAAGTCCCTAAAGTTTACGCATGATTAGACTGAAAATGAGAGAATTTCGTTACATCACGCTAATTATACAGATTTTTTTTATCAACAACAAAAGAAATCCATTAACCGAAACAAACCTCCTTAAGGGAAAAAAAACTGGTAGATGGTATTTCTTTTGTTTTCAAGAAGCTGTTTTTCTATCCCTTTACACTCCTCTGGTTAATTAAAGTTAAGGGGTTAATCCAGAGTAGTAGAGTTTGGATGTTTCTTCCACCAGTTGAATGGTGTGATCTTGCTTCTCTTCCACCAGTTGAATGGTGTGATCTTGTTTCTCTTCCACCAGTTGAATGGTGTGATCTTGTTTCTCTTCCACCAGTTGAATGGTGTGATCTTGTTTCTCTTCCACCAGTTGAATGGTGTGATCTTGTTTCTCTTCCACCAGTTGAATGGTGTGATCTTGTTTCTCTTCCACCAGTTGAATGGTGTGATCTTGTTTCTCTTCCACCAGTTGAATGGTGGGATCTTGTTTTATTGATATCCTTACTAGAAAGGCCACTATAAGGACTTAGGTCGTTTGAGAAAAAAAACAGCATCTTCTTCCGTAATCATAAGGTTCATTAGATTTGTTCTTCTTCTTCGTTTTTTATGCCAAATATAAATTTTTCTCTTTCGATGAAACTTGTTTCATCAATATTCTTCCCTTGCTTATGTTCCAGACATCAATGAATGTCTTAATGCGAAAACATGTCGTAGTGGAGCTAAGTGCATCAACAGTCCCGGCAACTTCACCTGTATTTGTCCCGCAGGAAAGACTGGTCGAAATTGCGATGTTGGTAAGAATGGTTTTCACTTTCAGACAAATGGGCTATTCCAGAAAAAAATTGTATCTATGTTGCGGAGGTATTTTTTTTAAAAAGGTGACCCCCTGGATTTTTTTCCAATTTTTCAGAACCCCCTTGGATTTCTTTCCTCGTTTTATTCACCACTCTCAATTTTCAACCTCATTTTACTGACCCTGGATTTTTTATTTTCCAGACTACTCTGGACGTCACACCTCCTCAACATAGGGGGTACAGACTATTTCTGGAATAGCCCAATCTTGTTCGCATTAATCATAGTACTTTAAATGGAGCATTAGCTGAGTGATAGCAAATAACTATCTATAAATCGATCTGAAAGCCCCCTGGAGAAATGAAAGATTGTCAAAAATGAGTTGTCAACCAGTAAAATATATTCTACAAAGAACACCAATTCCAATACCTCACTCTGCGAAAATAAGTTTCCTTAGGGCGAAAAAAATGTGTTATTTTTCTAATTTTTAGAATTTTTTTTATCATTTTGTGTGAGAATCGTCAGAATTTAACCTATTTTCGGTGTTAGGAGTTTCGCCTGTAGAGTCAGATTTTGGGTCAAAAACTTTTACCGGGCTTAATTTTTGGGCCATCTTAAAAAAGTCTCAAGGTCCTATTTTTTTCAAACCAACCACATGCGGTTGATCCCCACGAAATTTGCTACGGATCCTAAGGGATAATGTAATATATTTGTCAATTCTTCTTTTACAGAAATTGACGACTGTATTGATGCGAAATGGTAAGTTTGTTAGCATTTAAAAAGATTCAAATTCTGCTAGCATTAAAAAAAATCAAAAGCTTTTCCTACCTTCAAATAAGTGCTTATCGATTTGATGTCAAGCTTTTTTAAAGACTTTTTGGGGCTTTTTTGGATCGGGAAATGAGGAACAAATTACGTCTGCTACATTTAAAACAACACTCGTTTATTTCTCAGTCAAAACGGAAAGCAATGCGTGGATGGTGACAATCGTTTTCATTGCAATTGTTCCGGTCCGGGATTTACACGTCCACTATGTGAAGGTAAGCGCAAGAAAATGAAACTCTGTCAAAATTTTCTCCATTGATAATAAGAGGAAACTTGCATCAAGATAAGACTTTTCTAAATTGATAACGAAAATTGGACTAGTGGATTATTGAGGCGACTTTTTTAGAGACCTGATCACAATTTCCTATCAATGAACGGAATAAAATGGTTTCCAACCACTAAAAACCCTGGACTAAGCTTTATCTGCAAATTTTGATCGGAATTTTCTAATGTCACATTCACTGTTCAGACGTAAACGAATGTGAAGACAATCCATGCCCGTCGGATCGTCGATGTGTCAACACCGTTGGAAATTATGAATGTCATTGTCTAGAAGGATGGACTGGTATCAATTGTCAAACTAGTAAGTCTCCTACTCAAAGTTATTTCAACGTTCATCTAACGTTGTTTGGACGTTATGAACGTTAAAATGACATCGTTTTCACGTAATGTGCCAGATGGGACACCATGTCTCATTTGGCCAAAGGAAGTCACAGAATGAGAGGTTGGGGATAGAATAGTCAAAGCAAAACAAACCTCTTGTTCAAGCTTTTACTCGTAAACTTATGAGTTTTGTGTATTGGTAATAATTTATTTTGGTGTCTGAGTACCAGATAAACGTTATCTTTCTTAATCTAATTTGAACAACTTATTTAAAAACAGGCCTGTTACATTGTCACCTTAATACAGCTCAAGGCCGGCCGATCGAAGTGTGATCAGATTTGTGGTAAATTTGAGCTATTCTTAAACGAGCTGAGTTTTACCGGGGCAATAAGGCATTATTCACGACCATTAGCGTGGTGACTCGACCGAAGAAGGCTGAATGAGAAGAGAAATTTTTGCCAAATTTTGACCTAAACTTCAATGAGAAAAAAAATCGCTTGCGAAGTGAAAACGAAAATATTTTGGTAATTTTTTCCTCTCTAGGCAAGAAGCTGCTCCGTTTGTGCAGTGTAAAATAGGAAAGGGGCACCGAAATTAGTAATCGGATCACTTTGTTTTTTGAGGCCCCAAATAATCGGTCAAATTTCCCCTTCTGCCTATCCTGCCACCAAGATACTGCCGGGGATATTTTTATAATACTAATCGAGGTTTTTAAAGCTGGAAAAATCTATTTGATTCTCTTTTTCTCATTAAGGTGTGGATGATTGTGTAGACAATGAATGTAAGATGTCTCATACCAAAGAATGCATCGATAAGCATTTATCTTATGAATGCCAATGCTTGGATCGATACGAGGGTAAACATTGTGTTGAAAGTGAGTAACGTATTTAACGTTTTGTGAATTTCGTTCGCTCGTTCGTTCGTTCGTTCGTTCGTTCGTTCGTTCGTTCGTTCGTTCGTTCGTTCGTTCGTTCGTTCGTTCGTTCGTCCGTTCGATAGTCTGTTACCAGTTTCTAGTAGGAACCAATTCAAATTTTTTCATGATATCATTCTATTTGGTTATTGTCCAAAGAAACTATTTCTTACATTACAGCATCCTAAATAACTTTAATTGTTTGCAGGAAAAGCGCTGGAACCGGGTGCAAACGCTACGAAAGACGAATGTGGATGTTTATACGGTGCTTGTATGTTCAATGAAGATCGTGTACAAATCTGCAAGTGTGACCCTGGATTCCGTGGTGGTAAGTCGTGGTTTCACTTTCCTTGAAATATTTTAAGATATAAGGAGACTATTCTACCTGTTTTACTCTCTTACTGATACTTAAACTATTCTTATCTTTTAAAGTAACTTCACCGAATATTCAGCTCTTATAAATTATCTAGTCCTTGTAATTCAATGGTGCTCACCTAGATGAGAAAATATTTTGATCATATAAAAACATCTTAGAAACAAATTATATTCATTTCCTGGAGAAGAAGGAAATTATTTTTCTGGGGCATTTTATAGTGCGCACAATCTGCAAATCTTTTCTGATATTCTGGTCATTTTCTTGCCATTTATATCTTTTTATAGGAAAGTGTCTCGCTCCAACTAACGAGGCTTCTACAGACGAAGTAAAGGAAGGTATTTTGATTATTGGTAACTATGCCGGCTTGACCAAATTTCTCTCTTATCTATATATTGAACTATTTTCTAGACCCCTGACCCAAGGATACTATCATTGCTGATCGATAATGGTGTTCCGTTGAGGTTCTGAAAATGGATCATGCGTTGGACTCATGAACATAATTTGGACATTTTTGCCAAGATTTGGGGACAAAGAATTCTAAATGATCAAGGTTGGCCTGATGTTTTTTCTACCGATAACCATTTTCCATGTCTTTTTTTTTAGTATCTTTGGGAGCACCGACTTTAGTTTGCATAGCAATTGGAGGTTTCTTTGGCATTGTGTTGATTGTACTTTTCGCTATTTATTGGAAAAGAAGAGCTCCATTGGAGATACAAAAGTACGGTACAAAAGGTGAGCCAGTGTTATTACGCCTTTTTTATTTTCATGGCAGACGATTCTTTTTACCTTACTGGCAAACAACGTCTTTGTAATGTTAAAATAAACCAGCCGAGGCTGGAAGGTCAGCCAAAAGAGCTAAGAGGGTTAAGGGTTAGAGGGTCAAAGGGGTTAGAGGGTCAAAGGGGTTAGAGGGTCAAAGGGGTGAAAGGGATAATGTTGATGAGATGCGAGCAAATGTTAGATCAGGGTTCGATACAATGGCAATTATCTGCCGGTCCAGGAACCTCGCTCGTTTGGGATGTTAGTTAATCTAGTGTAATTAAACTTTCTGTTCATTTTAGTCAGTTATAATATATTTTTTCTGTTGGGTGTAGACAATATCCATATCTGACCAAAGTGTTATACTACAAATATATAAGAAAATTGCCAAAAAGTCAAACCCAAAATAAAGATACATGCCAGTGCAGAACCATTTTTAGTTTTCATTTACATAGAAACTGTACTTTTTTTGTTTAAAACCCCAATAACACTTTGTCGTAACTCTCTGCAGCTTCTTCTAAAAATTGTAACTGACTGCCATTAAGCTACAAACTTTAAGAAAACCGCAAACTCCTGAAAAACATAGTTTTTGCCTATATAGAAATGGATCAGTTATAAATATCTTTTAGCTTGTTTCTCTTCTTAATTTAATTTTATTATTTAGTTTGTTTATGTGTTTGGAACTGCGGGTCGGTTTTAGATTTTACCTGAGGGAGACTGAGTGTTGGGTACCCGTAACACGTGTAAAGTCGCTTTGAACTGGTCACAAGTCCGGGACTTCAGGCATAGTTTTTGTTTTCTATTTATATATGTGTGTTGAGAGTTGTTATTTGGTGGTTTTGTGTTTCTCATTCTTTTAAATTGACCATCTCTCTTTTGTTTCAAAGTCCCAAATCTTTCTTATTGTATTTTTCTTCTGATATTGGAATGATTTCAAGGTCTTTCAAAAAAATAATAAATCAAAAAATGTATAATCTTCAAAAATACAAAAACATTCTTTTCTTTTTAATTTAGATCTTTTTAAGCTGCTTATATATCAAATCTTTTCCTTTCCTTAAAATGACTGATATTACATCTTCAGTATATATATAACTTTGTGAGAAATATTTTTATCCTTCATAAATTTCTAAAGCAGGAACAATTTTAGTCTGTATACTTTACCAACTTCCAATATATAACACCTTGTCACAATTCTCTGCAGCTCCTACCAGAAATTGTAACTGGTCGCCATTAACAATTTTAAGCTACAGTAGTCACAAACCGCACACTCTAGAAAAACACATTTGCCAGAGAGTGGCCATGTTGTATTACTTGATGGTATTGGTATATATACTTCATTAAAAAATCTAGAAACCATTTCTCATAACTTTCTGCAGTCCGCTTTCTGCAAGTCCGATAAAACATACCTTAAAGGAAGAAATTTTGGCGGAAAGAAAATTTAGCGGATTTGGCGGATTTGACTGTTCGGAACTGCGTGAAAAATAATTTGATCAATTTCAACAAGGTTCCCTCACTTGCCAAGCGAGCTGCCGTGAGTAAGAATAGAACCTTGATCTCCCGTACAAGAATCAAGGTTGATGACCACTGTACCACGGCAGCAGGTAGAGTCTGTAAGTCTGAAAGCTTTTCCGCTGCTTTGCTGGATTCCCACTGTCAACCTCTACACGCTCTGTGTTTACAAGTTTTCAAATCGAAGTAGCGAGCTGCGTGCTAATGGAGAGTAAACCGAAAACCAGTTTATCCACGGTTGACAGTTTCTCAATTTCTTAATTTGGACCAGTCCACGCCGATTCCCTTTCAACAAGATGAAGCTGTTTCTTTAACAGAAAAATATTTTCGATCGACCGACCGAACGACCCACTTTTTAAAGTAGAAATGACGGGAACCAAACAATTTTTTACCGATACACAGGACATTCCGGTGCAGTTTGTCAGGTGCGCAAATATGTGGATAAATCACTGGACAAAAGTTCCGGTGTACTTTGTTTCTGAGAGAAAAATGTACCAGACAATCCGGTGTAGTCCGGTGTGCACTTTTGAAAATTTAATGAAGAAAACACCAGACAAAAAATAATGCCGGAATGTACGGTGTAATGGCAGGGTCGTCTGAAGACAAACACGTCCAAGTCCAAAAAAACAAGATTGCATCCAGTCTTTATCAAATTTAGACAGTAGCTGTACTTTTGTATGCTTTATCAAATTCCAATAGCATTATAAAACCATCGACCCCCCTCTAGAGGCAAACAAGAAAAATATGTTTTTATTGCAAAAACTACTGTACTGTAATAAAAAGCAACAATAAAAAGTATCAGAAAATTCAACATAAACAAAAACTTGAGCAAACGGCTTTAAACTTTCAAAAGATGTAGAAAAAGAATCCCCTTGATGAAAATCATGTGTTTGATTTGCCGAGTTAGAAAAATAAATGACAGAACTTGAAGCTTGCAACAATTCACACTGGAAATACTTTGGAACAACGCTTTATCGCTTGAGCCGCCATCTTGAAACACCACATTATGATCTGTAACAACAACACACGCTAAAAGTACCCAAAAAGTTAACCCGATCGGAAGAAAGTTTAGAAATCAAAGTGAGATCGGGAAATCGGTTTTAAATGTTCCAAAATTTTGATCCAGAGCTTCACCAGTGGGAAAAAAATCGCGGAACCGATTTGAAGGGTCACCGAGGCTGACCAATAACATTATTTTGACCTTGTGAACGTAGAATGAACATTATTTGGACCTTATAAACGTAGAATGGACGTTATTTGGACCTTATGAATGTAGAATGAACGTTATTTGGACCTTGTGAACGTAAAACAAGCACAGTTACTTGTCATTTCTGCTAACAAACCTTTCTTAAACGACTTTATATTCTTCATACTTTTTAGGCAAGTGTCTACTGCTTAAGATTCTATTGTTGCTTTAAAAAGCCTTAGAGTTGCCTTAAAGTTGCCTTAAAAAATAGTGTTTTGTTTTATCCTCCATTCCTAGCGTAGGGATGATTCTAGGGATTGTGTTTGCAGAAGAAAACTAAGGTGCTGATCTGGTCTGAATCGCAGACCTCTAGAATATAAACTTATATAAAAACCTTTTGATTAGCGGATGAGCAGAATTCTAGACTGCTTACATCTTACAGCGAATTTGAACTCCTTGTACTGCACGTGCGGATTCTAGAGGTCTGAGATGTAAAAAAAAAGATAAATCCTTCCGAATCCTTCTCTTTATCTTTATCATCTTCTTTCAGTATCGTATCACCACCAAAAGATGTCTGTACCAAACGAAAATCACCATTTTGATGGCGACGCAGACCTTATGTTCCGCAACCCCACATTCAACTTAGAAGTCAAATGAAATTTATTCAACATCCAAATAAACGTAGTCGGAGTAGCTGGCACTTAACACCAATACAACGTCCAACTTACATTTACATCACGTTAGATGAACGTCGAAACAATACCGTGTGTCACCATCGATGCGTGGCTTCAAGAATATTTCTTTGTTTTTGTTACTTACAGTGGAGTTTCCATAACTCGAACATGGGACAAGGAATTTGAGATTTGTTCGAGTTATGGAAATACTATAGGGACTTTTTTTGTCTATTACCTGAAGGGATTAGGAAGCCTGTCCCAGTTAATTCGAGTTGTAGGAGTAATCGAGTTACAGAGACTGTGGAGTTATTGAGATTCTACTGTAAAAAACTCGGACTTAAACTTTGAGAAGTTAAATCTAAGCTTTCCCTCTTCCCCCATCTACAATAACGAGTTCATGTATCTTGGTATATTCTGCGATGGACTCTGTTAGTTTTTCAACTGGCTAGATCCTGACTGACTGAGGATGACGGTAAATTGTAGGTCTTTTGCGCCTTATGTAAAGGCATGGGGATAAAACTGCCGGTTTTCCAAATCGGTTCAAACCACTCATCTGTCTTCATAAGTGTAGATACAGTTACGACTCGTTAATGTTTGTAATAAACGTAACAAAAAGGTCATGCATTTCAATATTTGTTGGTTTTAGCTATCAGTGGCCCCTGAACACGACATTGTAAGATTTATAGCTAAAATTGAGCCTCGTTTTCTCATGAAATCGAGTTTCTGAATGAAATCGTAGCCTAGATGATTTGACGAAGATCTTTAATGGTTCGTTGATCGAACTAATAATGATCTGAACGCTCTAAATTTCTTTATTTTTGATTAGTCATCTTTTTATGCATATTTTTATCGTGACACTGTATATAATATTTTTACGTCATTCTTTATGCATTTCTTTTCATGCAATAGATTTTGATTAACTTACATGTTGTGCTTGATTTTTACTCATAAAGTCACGAATTAACGGTTGGTTTTTACCCAAGTACTTGTACCGTTATATAAGGAGTGATGGCCAAGTGGTCAAAGGTGTCAGCGTTTCAAACCAAGGATTCACGGTCCGAATCCCCGCTCCACGGTCCGAATCCCTGACCTTCCAATGTTCTGTGGACCCCGTGAAAACAAATGGAAAGACTGCCTAAAAGTCCTAGATTACTGAGCTATCCCACGTTAAATATCGACTCTATCTATTGACCCCCTCGTTGGATCAGAAGTTTGATGAAGATAATACTATGAATGGAGTAAGGTGCGTCGCCTACATTTCCAGTCCTCTTTGGACGGGGTTTACGATGTTTCCAGCGATTGAATTAAGCTGGAAAAGCAGGTTCTCGACAATTTCGCACGGAAAATTAATTATGCATGCGCATCAATAAGTGATAATAATGATTCGTATGTCTTTAAATACAATTCTACATCATCCTCGCTATTGCATCCACTCAAAATCATTTTAACATACTTTAACAAACTTCTCCGAAATTTCCAGATTTTCTTACTGTATTTAATCATAAGCCCCTGTATACTCCGGTCAACCTTTCTTTACTTTTATGACATTGGAACAATCGGACGAGCGCTTCTTCCTGGACTTCAAACAGATGATCAATCAATGGCTCAGACGATCAACCACCAAGGAATACAACAGAATATCCTAAAAGACGATCGATTACCAAAACAAACGTTGGTCATTGGAGATTGACGATCTTATCAACATTCACCACCGACAAATAGATTGATAATATTTTGAAGCTATGAAGCTCATACCTCGTAAAAATCCATTATAATACTTATAATTTAAATTTATGATCTCTTACATTTGACGGTTAAAGACTTGCAGATGGAATAATTTCGTTAGTAAAAAATTTGTACATAAAAAGACCTTTAACCTCCGAAGCTCGGGGTGACGGATGCCACGGAGAAACACAGAGGTTGAAATATAGCAAAATATTTATATAAAATATTTTTGAAAATACCAGGGTGTCCCTAATTAAAGTATCGAGTTTGACATGCGATTGAGTAGAAAGTTTGTGTGTGTTATCGCTAAAATATAAGAACGTTCTCTCCATCACACAGGCTTATTACAAAAGGTAGTTACAACGTATAAATTAATTGTAATGACAAAGAAAAAAGAGGGAGAGCATAAAATACAATTTTGTGAACACGCACATAAAACTTTCTACTCAATCGCATGTTCAAACTCGATACTTTAATTAGGGACACCCTGTAAAGGTAAAATATTGAGAAGATAATCAAGCTGAAGTTTTGATTACATTGAAATTCTTTTGATTCTAAGTAACATAAGTATTGTAATCAAAATAACATCTTTCTAAAAGGTGATGCATTGACAGATTTAATTTGTGTTTTGTTTGTTTCTATGAAGTTATTCTTATACAGGGTGTCCCTATTTAAAGTATCGAGTCGAAACACAACTATGAGTAGAAAGTTTTATGTGTGTATTCACAAAATTGTATTTTAAGCTCTCCCTCTTTTTTCTTTGTCATAACGATTAATTTATACGTTGTAACTACCTTTTGTAATAAGCCTGTGTGATGGAGAACGTTCTTGTATTTTAGCGATAACACACACAAACTTTTCTACTCAATCGCATGTTCAAACTCGATACTTTAATTAGGGACACCCTGTACTGTAGCTGGAACAGTATTCTACTTGTTTAAGCAGTCCATTTTTTCTTGTACTAAAATTTTAATGCTTACAATTTAAGATGAGATTAATTGGTGTTTAAAAAATGTTATATATGCACACAAATCCAAATCTATTATTATAGCTTGCATATTTTTTGAGATCAATTAAAAAAACAATCAGGAGCTTGCATCAGTTGTCATGGTAGCATGAAACCTCATAAAATGTAAAATGAATGCTATTTAGGATAGTTAGGTTATGATACTTTTTCCTCTTGATGATAGATGTCTACTTCAGTAGAGAAAATCTATATTGAAGTATTGGGCAGTATAAAAAATTATTTTTTGGACGAGGAAGATTTTTTTTAAATAACTCCTTGTTTCTACTTGTTTTTTTACAAATGTTTTTATGTTCCATTTTAATGTTGGGCATGGCTTTCTTGTTTATTTAGCTGTGAAAAATTACGATGTACTTACTTATGATTTTATGGACTTGTCCACTATCAAGGTAATGGAGTTTTGCTTCATCAGAAAACCACCAAAAATTGCTAACAGGGGAAGAAACAGCGGGGGAGGGAGAGGGCGTTTATTAGAGGGGTTTTTGTAATTTATTCTATACGATTCTTCTGAAGGAAATCCATTTTTTTGATCAAATGTCATTTTTCGAGTACTTCTCTTTTCTATCTTGTCTCTCTCTTTATATTCTTTTTTATCAAGTGGTAGAGAAGTAGAGATAATACGATTGAGAGGGTGGTATTATGATATGATAAAATCGCGTTCATATTTTTTCCTCTTATACTTTTTATAGGGCATAATGTTTCTTTCTTTGTAAAATCTCCTTTTTGCTGCGAGTTTCAATCTTTAAAAGTATAAACGAGTGTCTTGATGGAACCCTGTCATGATTATCTGGCTAACCAGAGTGTAAACTTTTTTTAAAGAATGATACAAGTTTCATTATGGTAAAATAAATACAGTATCGAAAGCGAAACCATTTCGCAACCAGTGTATTTAAAAAACAATAAAATGTGGTTCTTCTAGACGTTTCCATAGGTCTCAAGTTCGAGCCTTAGATCCAATGAATAACTAAAACTAACTTTAAGCTCTTTGGAAAGGGACAAGCTGGAGTTTTTACAAGCTCTTATTTGATTTGGTTGGTCGTTAAGATGTAATAAAAGAATCTTATTACCTTTTCTAAAGAACGCGTCATCTCTATCACTTTAAATGACCAATTAGTGATGTATCTTGTAAAAACTCCAGCTCATCCCTTTGGAAGACCTTTCAAGTGAAAAAATAAGTATATCAAATATTATTTCAGTTCGAAAATCTCTGAATAATAAGAAATTTATCGAGTTTTTATAATATACTGATTCTTATAAGAGCAAGTATTATTATATTGTGTGTAAAACGAAATCCGATCACGAATTGATTTTCTGATGAAATGTCTCTACTTTTTGGAACGCGAGGTAGATAATATTAAAATTTAACACTTGGTTGCATGATTATATTTGATCCTTGAGGGTAGAAACGGCACTATACTTTTACTACTCAATACATTGCAAAAGTCTAGCACTGGCAGTCAATGAAGAATGAAATCACATTATTTGATTATGTGAGTCAAAATGGCATCTTACAATGCATTTCCCTTGCATCATTTACACTGGTTTCCTCTTTATTCTTTACGCACTGTTTCTTATACCGTTATCATGTTTTTTCTGATGCTCTCTTGTGTGTTTTGTTGTGTCATGTAAAAAGCTCATATTTTGAAACTCTGGTTTTGAATTGACAGGAGTTTGTTTTGGTTGTCAAAATATCATCTTTTTTGTAATCTACCTGTGTTCCTTGAAAAGTATAATATTTTGGTTTTGATGCTTTTCATATCGTTTTTATGATGTTTGAGAACTGCAGAAGCAGCCGGCGGAGAGATTTTTTAGAAATATGTGTTCTTATCTTCTAGGAGGCCAAATGTTATGACCTTTCAATTTTTTATACAAACGATGTGTTCTTATTTCTAGGAAATCTTTACTGCATTATTTGTCTCCCTAAACTTATCACTACTTTATGGTAAGATGTGTTCTAATTCAAAAATCTAGGAAATACAGTTTGCCAAGATAAATTTGTAAGTAAGATATTTGTTTTTTTCCACGAAAGATGTGTTCTGAAAATTTCTAGGGTTACTAGGCAACAAGATTACATCAATTTTCTCTTGATTATACCCCTGTCTCTTTAAAAGATGTGTTCTGAAGCTTTCTAGGGTTACCTAGAAACAAGAACACGTTTAGATCACAGTTAGATGACTTTGATTACACCCCTGTCTCGTCAGAACACATCATATTTCTAGCTGATTAATTTTGAAGATCTGATCAGAACAGATCAAAATTTCTAGCTGAAACTTGCTTTCAGAACACATCGAAAAAAAAGGTCGCCTCGCCGGCTGCTTTTGGAACTGGACTTAAATTGTTAATTGTTAAAAGTTAAATTGATATAACCAATAATAATGAAGTCAAGAATTTTTATTGTTTTTGAATAGCGTTTTTAAATGATTTACGTCATGTTCAAAATGGCCATTATATCTCCCTGTTCAAGTCGACGCTCTAACTGAAAGCTGACAGGATGAAATATTTTACCTCCTTCCCTCCCTGCAGTTATGGTTGTAGGCGATCCTCACTTATTTATACTAATATTGTAGTTATCGGGACAAATTTTCCCCAAAACTTCTTATTCGAGGATTAGCCATAAATTCATGCCAAACTTATATCTAACGACTCACACTTACTTCGAAGCCGTCTGACTACTTGATTGGTTTCTACCCCTAGTTTAGGTCATAGGCAAATGAAAAGTTAAATGATTCATATTTGAAATGTGCGGTGGGTTGGATAGAACCTTAATACCGATCATATGCTCTATTTTTTAACAAAAAATAAATTTTGAAGCTCAACTACTATCTTTTATTGTCACTTTGAGCGTTTATTTTATGCCCTATTTTACTTTTTCAAAATATTAGAACACCCCTGTGTCACAGTCCTGGTGGAACTTTTTTTCTCAGTGGGGATAAAAATTCCAATTGAAATCCCAATGGGGATAGAAATTCCTTTGTTCTAAGGTTAAAAATTTCAATTCAAAGTTAGTTAAAATCACATGCTCCCATAGGCCCTATTCGATTCGTGAACTGTTTTCATAAGAAAGTAGTTCTTTAGAATTGACGCGAGTTGTTAGAGGCTTATAGACTGTGAGAGTGACGAGAAATTTAGGTAATTTGAAAGTAGTCAAACTTCACGAGAATTGATATCTTATCACTTATCTAGACACGACGTAATAGAGAATGGGCTTTTTTCTAAAACTTTAAATCATAGATTGTCACTCCCTGTTCAAAGAAATAGCTAAAAATGCAGGATTTTCCAAAAAAAATATTTTTCAAGCCTTGTTTCTATCGGAATTGTAATAAATAAGCTCAGGCAATGTAATGTTTTGTTGCTCATAAACGCTTTTGAAAGTTGGAGCTATGAGGTCACATTTATTTCCACAAATTCATCTTTCAAACCATGAGAAAATTGTTGAAAGTAATTGATCATGTTAGAGGCCCTTGAAGCCACGCTAACCGGATTAGTATACTACGGCGTCCCCGCCCGCATGCAGGTGTAAATATTTTTCATTTAATGTACCTATAGTATGATAAACCAATGTGGAGTGCCTCAAACTCGATTCTTGTTGCTTTTCGTGACGTATTGAGTGGGTGAAGGTTAATGAAATGAGTTTCAGGTTATATTATTATAAATCTTATATAAACCTCTGATTTCATTTACTATAAAACAGAGAATTTGATAATTTTGATTTTTCAAACAGTTTTTGATGTAGGGGTATGACTTTATATTACTTTATATAAATCTATGTATTCTATGAAGCTTTGTCTTTCAGAAAATTGAGATCAAATGTTTCAACTTTGGTGTGAGAGCAAGAAAGGAGTCTTTCATGATAAAGTTTAGTCCCCACTTACTGTATGGTATTTTTTAATATATACACCCCTGTGTCACAGACCCGCTGGGACCCCTTCCCCACTGAAAAATTTGGCAAAAATTTCGTCCCTGGTGGGAAAATACCCTGACATTTCAGCCCCACTGGGAAATGGACTTTGATTTCATCCTCATTCGAAATTCAATGTTTAAAAATGCACTCCAAAACCACCCCCACTGGGTTTTTTAACCTTGAAATAATAGAATTTCTATTCCCGCTGAGATTTCAATTGGAGTTTTTATCCCCAATGAGGAAAAAAGTTCCACAGGGGCTAAGAGACAGGGGTGTTTTCTTTATTGTTTTGTTTTCATTTGCTGGCAGATGAAGGTTGAGGCTGCTCAAAATCAGATATTATTTTGAATGTGTTGTACAATCGAGTATAATTCAATTTGGGAATTTGACAAATTATATATATTTTTTCAAAAAAAACTCTATGAGAGGACGTAATGTCTTATTGTTCCCTCATTCTTCACTAATGAGTAGAGGAAACTAATACCATTTCGTCACAGAAAATCTGAGTAATTACATGATATCTCTGACAACAGTCTGTGGTGTGTTTTGATCTTATGTATGTGTCAAAGAGGATTTCGATCTTGTAATCTAGTTTCAGTAGTTTTAAACTTTCTTTTGGTATTATTACGAAGCTATTCACTTGTTATATGGAGTTTGCCTCACAATGTTTTACTTTTAAACGAATGATGATTGCTCAAAAAATGGTCCTATTATATTAGTGCGTCGAATTTGAGGTAGTAATGTTTTGTAGATTGTTTTTCATGTTTAGTACACCCCTTTCTCACAGACCCAGCTGGATTTATTCAGCCAGTGGGGGTAAAACAATGGACTGAAACTCAGTGGGGATTGATATCCCATATTTCTGATGGCTGGGGGTTTAAATTCTTTTGTTTTCAAGTCAGAAAATTCAGTGGGGATGGGAAAAATAGCATAATGTTTTGCAGTGAAAATTGGTTTATTTTATTCTTTTCAGTGGGGAAAAACGGAGGATAATTTTCCACCGGGGCTAATTATTCCAGTGGGAGGGGGTGAATAAATCTGGATTTATTTATTTGCTGGATTGATTTATTGGAAAAGTTGGTAATGATCTTGAGAGGATATTCCTGTACCCCATTATGCTTGCAATTGCTTTATGGCAAAGGATGGAATATGTAATGCAGATTATCGCTTTTCCCATAACACACATGCGTGACATTTTGAAAAAATAATCCGACACTAGCTACCTTCAGTGATCGGATTACATTTAGATATTTCGGATTATCCACGATTCCATGATAGCTTATTGTTTCTGTTCAGGCTCCCACGCATTTGGGCTGTAAATTACATATCACAGCCCCCTGTACTTTATGAAAATGTATTTTTTTCTGTGGTTTGTTTATTTCAATGAATGTACAAATTTCAATTATGCACAATCTTTTGATATAAGGCACGTTTCTCTACTCAATCCCTTTGTCAATGAAACGGGGAATCTTGCTGTGTTGTTAATATCGGCTCTGTTTGAAACCCTGCATGTTGCCGATCCCTTGATTTTATAAAAAGAAATAGTCTTCTCTCATAAAGTCCAAGAGACAAGCTAATGATTGTCAGGTATGTTTGGGTTTTCTAACCCAGCTGGCACACAACATTGTTTCAACGTTTATCTAACGTTCACAACGTCCATTTAACGTTAGATGAACGTTGAAACAACGTTGTTTGCCAGCTGGGAAAGCTTTTTTAATAGCGTAAGTTTCGAACTACAATTCAAAATGATGTCTAGGGTACTCCCTATCATTCTTCAAAAGGAGTACGGGGACCTACATCTTGGATGAGTAAAAAAAAAAAAAAAAAGGCCATTGATATTTGTTTTCGAAAGTATACGAGTGAATTCTTTTCGGTGCAAATCCTTCGATAAGCCTCTTTAACACTATAGTACTCCTACCAGCTTTTCTTCTACTCTCAAAGGTTACAATTCATCTGAGAATTTCATTTATTTTGTAAGAATCTTAACGTAAAGATGCTAAGACACCACTCCTATTCATAACCTAATACAACATTATTTCTTATAAGAACTACTAAGTATTTTAGAGGTTCCTTTGTTTCAGCATCTCTTACTTAAAATTGTTCTTTCTTAAACTTATTATGTAATTTTCAAAAGTACTTTTTATATACCCTTGAATCGTTCAAAGATTCAACTATTTAAAGCCGATGGCTGTACCTATGTTTTTTTACATTTTTTCGCTAACTTTTAGCCGAATTTTTAAACAATTCTTATAAAAACAGCATGTGATTGTTATGCCATTTCGATCCGATAACCGAAGAAATTTTGTATACAATCTATCATGATATTGGTCCCTCCAATGCCGCTATTGTATTTTATCATCTCCTGCTACTTTGATCAGGATTTAGTAGGCTTGTTTACTTTAACTCGAGGGGGTAATTAAGTACATTTTGGTTTTCAATAAAAAGGAAATCAATACTCGAGTTAAGATCTAATCAAGAAGGATCTCACCGCGACATCTATGGGCTGAGTATTTTCCTATAGAAGTATACGTACTTTGTATTTTGGATGTTCAAATACTTGAGAAATAAGAAGGGGAAGAGTCCTATTCAACTCCCTTTTAAACCTTCCAAATCCCCCACAAGTTTTAAGTTGTTCATTGGTATTTGATAAAGACCGTATAAAGGATTGAAAAAAGTGTGTTTACATGAGCTTGGTGTGATTCCTGGTGATGTCATAAAAACATTGATGTTTGTGCTTTCGTGTAAAAAGATTCCTGTTTCGTTTTCTTACTACTATATGGTGAAGGGCAGGAAGCTTTTGGGAATGCCTAGAAAAACACATGGGGACAATTGTATGTACAAACTAGCAAACTTTGATTGTGGACTGTCGAACTCATGGACTGTCGTTTTCTCATCTTCGTTTCAAAAGGGTGATAGTTTTTGGACTAATTTTACGGCACAGAAGATCTCTATCGAATGATTTCTGATACAGAGTCTTGAGGTATCAGGTATATGATCATACGTTAGTTAAATCGTCATTCGTCAAAACATGGATTCGTCAACGGTTAAGTAAGGCCACCATCCAAACTGTATAAGGCGTGAAAGACATGTGGTCAATGATTTGATAAAAAATAGTGTGAATGATGGAACAGTATTAGATACAAATAATCATATTATGACATGATGGAGAAAGCAGAGAATTTTTTTACAGACATGATCGTTAACTTCAATTTTAGAATGATTTACTGGGGAAAACCTAAATTTTAATATTTTGCATTGATTCGATTCGACGAAGAAAAAGTATCATCGCTTCGCTCAGCTAATTTCTCTATGATAACACCAAACTGTTAATTTTCATCTTCTTACAAACGAGAGATTATACTCTCTTCTGAAACTTTTTATTCATTCTTTCAAAACTCTATGTATGTCAATCCTGTAATTTCAGCTTATTAACTGTTTCATATTAATACACGTTTTTTATAAGAAAAAACTATATAAGAAGATAAGGCTTCGATGGCCGAAATGTTAAGAACAAACTAAGAACATTTTAAGGCTTTGCCGACTCTAAAACAGCCGCTTTCTTAGAAAAATGGGCAAAAATGGTCAGAAAGTGGTGAAAATAAGAACATGTTAAGAACATTTTTAGGCTTAAAACTCAAAAAATTTAGAACATCCGAAGGCTTCAAAAAATTTTGGATGTTCTTATAAAAGAAAACGTGTAGAAAAAAATCTTACTGTATAAAAATAGGTTTACTACTGAGATGCTTACTATTTAGTCTATATTTTAACATCACAAAAACGCTGGCTGTTATCAAACAGATATGTCATAAAATTTAGGTATTGAGCTGACATTTAACTGCGTATACTATGGGATAGTACGAAATACACGCGAGGAAATTATTTTAGATTCTTCTGATCATGGCCCAGGACAAAATATATAGTTATTGTTTCGATTGGTCAATTTTATAAATCACATACTTCCTCAAATACGTTGAATTTCGATTCAGACAATGGACCTTTTTCTTAGTTTTACGCAATTACGTTCGTGTGTGGTTACATGATAATTGCGTTGTATATTCTCATTTTATGAGATGGTTGATTATGATTTACTTTTTACGTGGTCTGAAAGATATGACGGTTACACAGTTTATTTTGTTTTGATGCTTTAAATGAGATATGATGGTGCTCTTCTCATCCTATAGATAAAATATGTTTTTTTGCAGTTGCAGTAATCGGCCACCGGAATTCTGGTGGCTTCTAGAATGAAAAGTTTGACATAAATCAACTAATCCGACATCAGTAAAACCTCTAATTAACGGACACTCTAAAAGGCGGACACCTCTGATTAGCAGACAATTTCATTTTCCCCGGCCGTTTCCTAGTCAAATCCTCATAAAAAAGTTTCTAAAAGGCGGACACTCAATTAGCGGACCCTCTGATTAGCGGACAAATTTTTTCGCACGAAAGTGCCAAAACCCCTATTTTAGCTCTCCAATTAGCGGACATTGAATATCAAACGGGTCACAGACGTCCAAAATCTAAAGTTCGAATTTTTTAGATATTTTTATTTCAAGCACTTATTAATCTTATTATTCAAATTATTTCTACAAATTTCCAGTTTTCCCTTGACCCATTCAACAAATTTAGGTGGGCCAAAGAAATCACAAATCACTGATTTTCTTTTATTTGTTAAAAACTAAATTGTTGCGTTCTAATAACCTTTCTCTTGTTCTTCTATGGCCTAGTGTCTGCAGATAAGTACTTTAGACCCCAATTTTGTATTTTCGACACCCTGGGATAGCCTAATTTCAAAATTGAAGCTCCGAGATCAAAAGTTTCTAAAAGGCGGACACTTCTAATTAGCGGACACTAACCCCTTTCCCCGATGGTGTCCGCTAATGAGAGGTTCCACAGTCTACGCTTGTAGTTATTCATATCACATATCTTCTTTAGTTTTTATCATTTGTCTTAAATTTCCAGAAAAAAAAACAAGAAAAAAAAAGGATACTGAAGAACAATGAGGTGCTTGGCGATTTTGTCAATTGCAATTACAGGTAACAATTATTCATAAACGTCGTTAACTATAGTTTTTGCCCGATTGTGCTGCACTTTGAAGCGGGTAACAAGCATAGTTATTTTAGGGACTGCATGTCGATCACGACGAGCTTCTTAAAACCCTGTAGAAAATTCACTTGTTACCCTTTTCTGCCAGGATGTGACCCGAAATCCCTCTAACTACTATTTCTTTTTTTCTCGTTTCAGTTTGTAGCTGCGCATCCCTACTCGCCCCTAAAAAGGTATTTCACAGGTCATTCAAATAACTTAGGGACAAGGATCGGACAAAATTAACCCGGGGTTATCTGGAAAACAATAAGCAATGTTTACTACACATTATTTATTTAGCAGGTTCCTAATTAGGTAATTTTTTTTCGCTATCTCGTAATGTAAAAAGCTTTCAGATAATCTAACTATAGAAAACGATAACCCTTAGCATAGATATGGTACCTGCGCTATCAGGAGGTCAAAGCAAATTTTTCAGAAGGAGACCTATAATGCTAAGCAATCCAAGTCCTGACCCGAAAATTGGAATTGCTTTTAAATCATGTGTAGGCACCTGATAGCACTATCTTCTCTAACATTCCTGGGAAGACTTTATAACTTTTACAACAATCTCACCGTAGGATGGTTTGGGTGATGGTCACTTTTTAAACAAACCAGTTGAGAAGCCAAGAATTCAAGATGGTAGCAGTGGGGAAATAGAAAAAATATCTGACGTCAAAACCGTCGACCCTGCACCTCATAAAGACGCACAATTCGATTCACTTATAAAACAAATTTACGATAAATTTTTGACTGTTGGTGGAGAAACGAAAAAAGGTATGTATATCAGTACTCTCGCAAGTATATATTTGCCATTCATTGGTATTGTGTTTTAGACTCCACCCTTTAAATAATCATCTTGAAAAATACGTACAAACTAAGTTGTCGTTACCAAAAACAGGCTAAATCGGTTTTTCTCGAGATGGTCAGCACAAATTTTGTTTTCACAGCTTGTTATTTTCGTTTTTCCTCTGACGTTTTTCACGCCACGTCAAGACCATTGAGTTTCAAGCCTGAAGGGCTAGAGGCGAGACTCCTGGATGGGAAATGAAACCACTCATTTCCCATCCAGAACGCCCGCGCGTGGTTTTACACAAAATCCGGATTGAAACTAAAATCTATCGCTAGATTTAAAAGAATGTAGTCCTCCAAAACAAAGGAACCGCTAGATACAATCTGTCGTCGTAGGGGGGGGGTCAGTGTACTAGAAGGCGGCATGTATGTGTACTACAAGGTATTTTTCAAAACTTGACACCCACCCACCCCTGAAGTAGACTATACTACATAGAAAAATCCCAAAACCACCCCATACCCCCTATTTACTACCAGGTAGTACCTGTAAAAAAACACCCCATACCCCCCATTTACTACCGGGTACTACCTGGAAAAAATCAGAAAACCGGGTAAACATTTTTTCCAAAAATCAGGAGATCGGGGAAACTTTTTTCGGAAAATCGGCAAATTGGGAAAACTTTTTTCCAAAAATCGGAAAAACAGGAAAAATTTTTAAAAAAATCCAAAATGCGTGAGAAACCAAACTTTTCAAAAATTGCGTGAGACCATGTGGAAATGCTTGAGTCTCACACTCAATGTGTGAGAGTTGGCACCTTTGATGTTCGAATGGTTGAATTAGAATGTTCGAATGTTTACATTGACTCTAAACCTTCATTTTAGTGGGATCTGGTAGGATTTCAATTAATTCAAAAAAGTTTGGAAGAATGATCTTGGACAAACTTGGCTTGATCAATTTATAATAGATTTCTATACATTTCTATTTTAGCAAATAATTTCTGAGCCTTTTTGTTTCCATACTGTTAATATCGATTTTGGACCCAACACCTGTATTTTGGTACACAGGTAGTAAAAATCAAAATCGATTTTGGACCCAACACCTCTATTTTGGTACACAGGTAGTAAAAATCAGACCCAACACCCTAATTATAGTACACAGGTAGTACATGACAAATTTTTTTCTCAAACACCCACCCACCCCAGGATACATGCCACCTTCTGGTACACTGACCCCCCCCCCTGGTCGTGATTACGCGCGTTCTATGCGTTTTTTGGATGGGAAGAAGTGACTTCAATTTCTCTTGCTTGAGAAGCTTCGCCTCTAGCCCTTCGGGCTTGAAACGCAATGGTAAAGACCTGTTGTCAAATTATTCTACATATTTATGAGTGTAATTTCTCGCCCTGCGTCAATGGCGAAAAAAACTTAGATTAACACTCAAAATGAACTTGAAATGTTTTTCTTGTTGTGAAAATCGTATAATTGAAAAGGTCCTGATAGAGCAGGACAAAGAATGGCTTATCGACAGCTCTTGAGCTATGTACACAGGAAAAGGTCAAATCTGATCTGATCTTTCCAAAAGAACCACTTATGAATAATGAGGGTCTGTCCCAACTTTTTATCGAGTGATAATCTGGTAATCTTTCCTCTTTCTGGATTTTTTTCTGTAAGCATCTTTTGCTTTGATTAAAGAAAGTGCTCAAGTCAGCAATTTCAATTTGACATGGAATTAATATTTCCGTCACTCTCCAATAGAAGGAATAGGGGTTAATCTTGACTTGGACAAATCGTGAAAAAGTAGCCCAAAATACTACCAACAGTCGACATTTATTTACCCACCCCTCTCACTTTGAGATGATCGATTTTTTGCCGAACATGTTTTAGGGGATGTAGATTTGTCTTATAAGTTATAAGTTGCTTATAAACCAGAAATATTGTTAAAATTGATTTCCATCGCTCGTCAAAGGGTTGTTTGTTTACAAACACATTTGATGTCAATCTAATTAAAAGTAAAAACAAAAAGTTTCAATGTCTCATATTTCACAATAATATTGAATGTCTTTAAAAGTCACCGATCCTTCTACCTAAGCACTCACACAACACTTGGCTTTCTGTGTTGGTCTGCACAAAAATAAAACTGTATCTGTGGATAAAGAAAGAAAGAGAAAGCATACTCTACTTTAACCATCACAAAAAATTGCTTTTAAATTCTTGAACAGACGATCAAAATGAAATTTACGGCAGTGTTCTTTCTATGTTTACTGTTGTTTGTAGAAAGCAGCTCGGCCCAGCATCAAGTGCGCTTTGGTCCAGATGGCAAAGCATACCCGAAAATGAAACACGTTCCAGCAAATTATAAAAAAGATATCAGTGCAACACAATTTGGTGTAGATGGGAAAGCAAGACCGGTCGATTCTCGCATTCCATTGGTCCATCACGATGAAAGAGAGGTTTCTATGGATGATGTGCTGAACTCCGTCAAAATTTTAGTCGACAAATTGACCGCCAAAAGAGATGAAGAAAAAAAACAAGAACAGCAGAAGAAAGAGGTAAAATCACTTTCACTTTTCGAGCTCCCTCAGTTTTTGCCACTTTGCGCTCGTATGATGGAGAAATATCGATACCTTCTATCATTACTTTACTCAAAACTTACCGTACTAATGTCTTTACTTTGTGAATATGTTACATTCAATTTTCATCTAATTT